>NW_027185697.1:18174360-18181936 GCF_028583685.1 Petaurus breviceps papuanus | reverse complement strand
AGATAGATAGATAGATAGATAGATAGATAGATAGATAGATAGATAGAAAGACAGACAAGCACAAAAGAAATAGGTATCATGCACAGAGGAATATGGCAGCCCATTGGAAGAGAGACTATCTTTCTCTTCCACATCTTCCATCCCAGCTCATAGAAATACTCCTCACTCCAAAGGTGACAGGGAAAAGTGTGGCAGATCGTCAATTCATACCTCTTGTATACACTCTCAGTTCCACCTCCTAAGCTAATTGAGAGACTCCTGGTCACCATAGTACCACTATAATGCTCAGTCAATTATGGCTTATAGGAGGTTCACCCAGCCCCCATCTGTTAGTTTGAAAGCAGAGAGGAACCATGACCCAGCTAGGAATAAACGGCTAAGAAAGACCTTCCTCTCTCTCTCTCTCTCTCTCTCTCTCTCTCTCTCTCTCACACACACACACACACACACTATATATATATATATATATATATATATGTATAGGCATAAATACATACACATATGCATACATAAAATACGCATATACATATGTGTACTTGCATGCATACACATATATGCACTCATAGACAAACATGTGTATATATATGTGTGTAGTGTGTCTGTGTGTGTGTGTATGTGTGGGTAGTGTACCAACTTAAGAAAATGGTTCTGTCACCAGGGAGTAAGCTCCTTAAGGACAAAGCTATGTTCACTTTTTCTTTATATCCCCACCAATGCGCAAGGTGCTGTCAGGAATGCCTGTCGTGCTGTTATGATGGTGTCAGGAATGCCTAGTAAGAACATACTGATTTAGTGATCGATTGAAGCATACAATGCAATATAGAAAGTCATTTCTAAAAGTCATATACGAAATAATTTAAAAGTATATGAAAAAATAATTCCCAAAAGGTGAGAGACCAAGCACCAACGAAGATCAGGAAAGCTTCCAGTGTGCAGAGGTCCAGTGTTAGGAAATGGAGTATCATACGTAGAGAGCAGCAAATAGGGCCGTTTAACTGGAACAGAGGATGTCCAAAGGGCAGTATTTTTGCAATGAGCCTGGCAATGTAGGTGGCAGTCATGTTGCAACATCATTTAATTGTCAGGCTGGGGATGTTGTTCTATCCTAGAGGTAAAAGTGAGCTACAAGAATTTCTTGAGCAGAAAAGTGGCCTGGTCATCCCTGTGCTTTAGAAATATCACTTTGGCATCTGTGTGGAGGATGGATGGGAGAAGAAAGAACCAAGAGAAAGGGAAACAATTCAGAAGGGAAAGAAGAGGTAAAGTGATATTGAAGGTAAGAGATGCTAATGGACTGGCCTGCAATAGAGAACATCAGATGGCAGAGAAAGGCATGGATGTGAAAGATACTGTAGAGTTAGAATTAATAAGATTCAGCATCTGATTGGTTATGGAGGAAGAGAGAGGATAAGGAGTTAAGGAAGCCTCTGAGTTTAAAAAAACAAGAAGAAAAATATTGTCTTCATCAGAAATAGGGATGTTTGGAGTAAAGGTGGGTTCAGGGAGGTGGAGGAGAGTGAATGGGCTCCACTGGGGCTGATAATCATGATGGTAGATGACATTCATATAATGCTTTAAGGCTTTCCCAAAATATTAGTTTTCATTATCTCATGTGATCCTCCTAAAACTTTACAACACTTAGTATGAAGTCTTACTTGGTCACAGCCTGGTTCAGCTATAACTGACTTAGCACATCACTCTTCTATAAAATGAATTTCAGTGATGAGGAGGTTGTTTGTTTTTGGTTTTAACATCAAATCTGAATCTTCCCCCTCTGGAATTTCCACCCATTTTTCCTTTTCTTGCCCTCTGGGGCCAAGGGAAAAAAAAAATTCAGGCATGGATCCTGAAATGATCTCTGTGTCTATTTTCCAAGGACCAGGCTAACCCCTTTCAGAAAGGCTTATTATCAACTTACCCATGGGGTGAAGATTGTTTCTACCATGAGCAACCCTCTAAGACCATCCTCTGGGGCAAAAAAAAAGTGACATCCATGTCATGGAAAGTGAAAGGATGAAGGCTAATGAAATCTTAGCACCTTGAATTATTGAAAAATTGTAGGATGATGGCATTGTACCCCTCAATAGAATACAAATTCCTCTGGGTCAGAAACTGCTTATATATATATTCCATAATATAGCAGGCATTTAACAAATCAGTATTTATTGCTTAATACAGTTTTAATGACTTTATATAATAATATTCATCATGAACAGTGTTCTCAATTGCTAAACAGCTTTTGGGTTAGAGGCAGCATGGTACAGTGGAATAGATTTGGAGTCAGAACACCCAGGTTCAAATTCCAGCTATACCATTCAGTGTGAGTTTGGGCATATCACCTAACTCCTCTGAGCCTCAAATTCCATATATGTAAAATGAAGGAATTTCAGTGTACATCCTTCTAAGGACCTTTCCAAGGACCTTTCCAGTTCTAAATCTCTGAATTGGCAAATCTAGACAGTATATATAGTTTTTTAATCTGCTCTATGAAGATAACTTTAGCATAAAATTATAAACCTGCCCTGAAGAGTATGGTGTCCTTTGAACAGGAATTTGTTTATAGTCCAGGTGTTTTCTTCCAGTTTAGAAATAACTCCTATGAGACCCACTCTATTCTGACTGTTTGCATTGGCAGCCTTTTCTCAACAACCCCTGAAATGCCAGGAAGTCATAAAAGGGGCTTACAATGAAAGTTAAGCTCCAGGTGCAAAGTTGCTCAAAAAGCTGGGAAAATAAATGCCTTAACATCAAATCTCAGTGCAAGAAGGAACCTGTGGCAGGAGAAAGTCAGTCCAAAGAGGTTACACAAAGAAAAGCTTTATCAATGGGCCCAAAAATTCCAGAGGTGGAAGGGACCTTAGTGGTCAACTATTCCAAACAATATGCCCCCTCTCCAAAAGAGTCCTTCGATGCATCAGACTAGAGGTTCTTTAGCCACTGGCTACAGGTCTACAGGTCTACAATGCGGGAAAGTACCGGCTCCCAAGACAGCCCATTCAACTGTAGGCTTTCTCTAATTGTTAGGATATTGTTTGTTTTAATTTACATAGAACCTAAATTTGATTCTTTGCCACTTTCCTTTCATTGTCTATGAGTTAAGTCAATAAAGACCAACTGGCATAAGTCTGGCTTTGTGGCAGCCTTAAAAGCCCATGATTTCACCTCTCATGTTTCTTTTGAATCTCTCTCCTCATGACTAAAGAGCTCCGACCCATTTCCCTAATTCCCTTATCTCCTAGAAGTTCTCAACATCTCTTCATGGCTCAGCCTGGGGCTCTATTCTCTGTCCTCTCAGAACTTCTCAATCTGGGGTTCAAGAACAACCTCTAGAACACCACCCCCACCCCCACACACTATATATACATGTATGTATGTATATGTACATATATGTAAATATGAAATATATGATGCGCACATTGTATTTCAATATATGTTTTCCTTCGTAATGCTGTGTAGTTTTCTGTTTTGCATTTAAGAATTATTCTGCAAAATCCCTAAGTTTTGCCCTCTTGGCCCACTTGCTGTTTCTCACACAGACCATGCCATGTCCAGTCACAGACCTTTCCATCTCTTCATCCCCATCTATTAGTTTCCTCAGCTTCCTTCAAGACTGAACTGAAGACCCACCTTCTGCAAGAGGCTTTTATTGGTCCAGTGTTACCCACAAAGCTTCTCCCTATTGGTTCTCTATTTTTCTTACGTGACAATACTTTCTAAATAAATACTATCCTGGGGCAGCTAGGTGGCACAGTGAATAGAGCACTAGCCCTAGAGTCAGGAGGACTTGAGTTCAAATCCAGCCTCAGACACTTGACACAAAAATCTAGCCGTGTGACTTTGGGCAAGTCACTTAACCCCAACTGCCCTCCAAAACACAAAAATAAATGAATGAATGAATACACACATACATACATACATACTATCCCACTTCACCCTCCTCTTTTTACCTATTCTCCTTCTTTGGAATATGGCATACTCACACAGAACCCTAGTCTAGACACCAGCTTCAACCACTCTCAGGTAAAGTTAGGAGATAAAATCTTCTACCATAAATTGGTATATTTAAGGCATCTTACTTTTTTCTCCAAAATTTGTGTAAAAAAAAGAGAAAAATATATATTTGTATATATAAAAATAAGTTCTTGAAAGCTATTGTGAACTAAAGGTGCTTAACAGTAACTAAGCTTTCCATACGTGAGCACAATTTCAGATTTTAAGGTATACTTCCCATGGGGGTCAAATATAGACAAAAAAGGTCTCAATTTTTTAGCCTAAATATACATAGCAACTGTTTAAATATTAGCAAAGACAAACTGGAAAAAATAGGTTCCCATCAATTGGGGGAATGACTAGGTAAATTTTAGTGCATGAATGTAATGGAATATTACTGTCTGGTAAGAAATGACAAATGCGAAAATTTACAGAAGCATGGGAAGACACATGAACTGAGGCAAATCGAAATAAGTGGAACCCGAAAAATAATATGCAAGTGATTACAACAGTGTAAAAGGAAAGAACAATAAAACCAGACTGAAAGACATATTTTGATACTTTGGCCCTTCATTGGAGAAGTGGTACATTATTGTTTTATAATATTTCATATGTCAGGTATAGATGATATTTAATCTAAATTGATATTTTTCTCTTTATTTTCTTTTAAAAATCACTTTATAAAAAATAGCTTGTATGGCAAAAGAGGCATTTGTAAATAAATGTGATAAAAATAAACAAAAATAAAATACAAGGAAACCAAGTTTGTAGAATAGAATCTTGTGTCAAATAGTGGTCCTTTCTCTTGGAATACTTCACTGAGTATTTTAAAATGCTAATTAAAATAATTATAGTAATTTTAGCTTTTATGTAGCACTTTATGATTTGAATAGTACTTTTCACGCGACAACTCATTTGATTCTCACAGAAATCCTGTGAAATAGATGATATTGTTGTCTGTATTTAGCAGATGAGGATATTGAGGCTGCTACATGGCTTGTGTAGGGTCATACAGCTAGATATGTGTTTGGGATGGGATTTAAACTCAAATCTTCCAAGCTCTCTATTCAGTTCCCTATGCATTGTACCACCTATCTGCTTAAGATCTCTTAACACTCTTAGGTCTGTGCCTTTATACTCCTGAGGAGAAAAGTACAACATGAGCTGAGTTGCACAAACTATCCAAGTTTCTTTTGGAAATTGGAAGATTTTTTGTTTCAGAAGAAGATCCAGAAACAAGTTGTTACTCCCAACCCTTAGAATTTAAAATTATTCTGTGCCAAGCTTTTCTGCAAATCAGTGAAGTTGGCATGCCATGCTTCTCACCTCCTTTTCTTTTAATGAAACTTGGTTTAGTTTTCTTTACCAGAAGGTAGAGCCTCCCTGGCCCAGAAGGATTAACGAAATGGAAAAAAGATGAGGTCCTCAAGGGAATGGCGGGAAGCCACTGACTTTCTGAGAAATCACTGAGCTTATCAAAAATAAATCTCCAGTTATCAACCATGTCCTTATTCATAGAAAACAGAAAGGAGAGAAACAGGAAAGACAGAGATGGGCCAGGTTCTGCCAAAGCATGTGAACTGTTTTGCATGTTTTCTCTGAGGGTGTAAAGGCTTGGAAATGTGATTTTCCTGATGGCCACAGAGAGGTACACAAAAATGGCAATGCAACCTTAAAAATCACATAATTTGGCAATTGGAAGGGACCTCAGCAAGCCATCCAGTACAAGCCATACTTTACAGCAATGCTCACTCTCAGTTATCTAATGTGATCATATAGCCTTTGCTAAAAGACCTCCACTTAACAGGAATCCATCTTCTCACTGGGTGGGGTAGTGGATAAAGTCCAGGCCCTAGACTCAGGAAGTCATGTGTGTCTCTCCTCTCTAAGACACTTGCCAGCTGTGTGATCCTGGGTAAGGGACTGAAGCTCTCAGCCTTGGTTTCCTAAACTGTAAAATGGAGACAATAATAGCATCTACCTCACAATATTGTTGTAAGCATCAAATAAGGTCAGAATATAAAACACTTTGTAAATTCTAAAAGTGCCCCCTACAAATGCTAGTGATTATCATTACAATGATTCCCATCTCATTCTGGGATGACTCTTCATGGTTTAAAAAAAAGGCATTTCCTTATTTCAAGACTTCATGATTTCCACTCACTGTTCTTGGATCTGCCCTCTAAGGTCAAAAAGGACACATTTTAATTCATCTTCCATGTGAGAGTCTTTCAACTTTTTTCAAGGTAGCCATCATGTTCCCTTCTACCCCATCCCTAGCCTGTTTTCCTATGGACAAAACCTACCTAGTTCCTTAAACTTCTTTCAATTTTCATATGACATTGACTCAAGGCCCATTTCCATCCTGATTACTACCCTCTGTTCCTCAGATTATTATTTTTTAACAGTGGTAGTCCGAATTTCAAATGTGGTCCTGCCCACTCTCTAAACACTCTGACTCAAAGTAGACTTGGCCATCTTCATTGAAGTCAGCAAAAGGACACCCTGGAATACTGCCAAATCCCAGGGCCTCAGAGATAGGAAAGATCTTAGATGTCAGCTAGCTCCAATGATTCCTGATAAGGAATGTCCTCTGCAGCTTCCCAGCAATGGCCATCCACACTCTGCCTGAAGACTGACAAGGGGTAGACTGCTACATGAGGAGGAAACTCATTCCACTTTGGATCAGTTCCAGTTGTGAGAAAGGCTGCTCATATCTCTTAAACTTCCACCATTTCTAGGGTTTTCTTCCCTTTTCATTCATGAAGTATCATTTCTGTTCTATATGAGAGCCCTTACCCTTACACAACGCACTGACATACTCACAAGTTCCAACTGAGCTCATTGTTCACTCTTTAAAAAGCTTTTGATTTGCTAAAATGACGTGCTCTCTTGGGAAATGGTCTTTCCCACACATCCTTCAACATCCTTCAAGAGAACGTGTATATGTATGTGTGTATGTATGTAGTATAAATATACATCTATCTATCTATTTATATCCACATAGATATAGGTGACATATATATATATATATATATATAGAGAGAGAGAGAGAGAGAGAGACAGAGAGAGACAGAGAGACAGAGAGACAGAGACAGAGACAGAGACAGAAACAGAGAGATAGAGACAGAGATGATATGCTGTAATACTTGGACAATGAATTGCTCTCAGAATTAATCAGAGGAGAGAAGACTGGATTTTCTTTGGGAAACTGAGAAGCTCATTTAGTAATCTCAAATGTCACCCAGAAAGATAAAGCCATTTAAAAATATCAATGTGCTATCTATGTTGTAGGGCTGTGAATCAAATCAAATCGAGACAAATCAACAAGAATTAAATGCCCACAATATGCCATGTTTATTGTACAATGTCACTTATGAAAACCTGCCTATTTCCTAATAATGTCATCAATAAGAATGCCCTTTGTGTACATTAGTCTTACTAAAATGTTTATAACAATAATATTAATAAAATTTATGTAATGCTTTAAAGATTATACAATGCTTCAGATATTTTATTTCTTTTTTTTTTTTTGCTATTTGGAGGGCAATTGAGGTTAAGTGACTTGCCCAAGGTCACATGTCTA
>NW_027185697.1:18125422-18174260 GCF_028583685.1 Petaurus breviceps papuanus | reverse complement strand
GGTGTGCATATACAAATATTGTATTTATAATATTTGTACTTATATTTATTATTATATTTATTATAAATAAAATTTATAATATTGTACATGTGATATATATGATAATATGCCTACCTACATATACTATAGAATCATGCAGATATATACATATACATCATATACATATATACCCCAAATTTTTCCTTTAGTATCTTCCCCTCCTTCATAAACCTTATGAATTTGCCCCCTTCAATATCTTCACAATTGTGTTATTACCAGCTAAAATATCCTTTATGTACAATTGGCTTAATTTAGTTCATTTTCTCATCTCATTTTCTCATAGTGTTGTCATTGCTTTTACCATAAAACTATCTAGGACCGTAATGTTAAAATGCAACTGTATTATCTCTGTTTCCTTTGAATATAAACAGAGCATGCCGTTTTAAAAATATTAACAGATCCTTTGTCTTTCTTTCGTTTATTATCCTTCATTTTCATATTTAAAAGTTCCTGGGATATCTTTACTAATTTGAGTATTCTTCTAAGCTTTTGTTAACTGGTTATTCTGAACTGCTTTTATCTGTTTTATGAGGGGATGTTCATAATTTTTCACCATCCTTCTTTGTATAGTTTTACAAATGCATTTATATATATTTGAAACTAGCTTTGCCCTTGGATTTCACATCACTTCCCTGAGCTAGTATGTCAAATGTTTGTTGACAAAGGTAATTTTTAGTCTTTTTTTATTTCCTTGTTTGAGAAATGTATTTATATTGGCTAAACTTTCTTATAAAGGTACTCTAATCAGTTACTACAGCCTTTCTTCTATATAGTGGCTCTGCTGTTGACTTTCTGGACTCTTTGCCCAGATGCTTTAAATGCACTCTCACCCAGGAACTTCTCTCAACACTGGGGGCTTCCTTACCCTGAAACTTCCATCTTCCCTGAGGTCTTCTAACCCTGGAACATCCTTCTTTCCATTGGTCAGTTCTTCCCAGTGCCTCCATTTTAGGGAACTGCCCAGGCCACCCACCCTTCATTCCCTTTCTGGCTATACTTCTGATTCCCAACTTTGATACCACGTCCCATATTGTCTATGCTTCCATTTGTGTACCTTTTTGCTTATTGTCTTCCTCTACTAAAATATTGTCTCCTTGTCTTTCTTTTTGCTTGTGTTTGTTTTTCCATGACAATTACTTTAAAATGCTTGTTGCCTTGCCTTTTTCCATGTATGTATATGTATACATATATATGTATACACCCATATATACACTCACACAATTTTCCATTACTAATAAGTTGCTTTAAAAGGTCTAGTTGTAGGATCTTTTTTTTCAGTTCAAATGATATATTTTCATCATTTTTATTATTTCTTTTAAGATTGCACAGAATTTTTGTCTTTAACAAATCCATGATATAAACATCCATCCACAGACTGCTGATTCAAGAATGATCCCCACATTAAGTCAGGTCTCATTTCCTGTCACAAAAACTAATTAACTTTTTTTATCTTTTTCATAGATCTCCTTGCCCAGTAACTTCTGGTTATTTCCTCAAAGAAAGCATTAATAATATTTAGATTTGAGGATCATGTATACTCTAAAGGCCCTTTTCCTTCTTCTTCTTTGTTTCTCATCCATATTTTCCAATATACTTTCATCACATTCACTTATTACCACTTTTGCATTGAAATCACTGAATATCAAATTGTGTGTGTATGTATATATGAACACATTTAGGAGTGTATGTACATATGTACTTATATGTGCATATATCCATATGAACACATTTAATATTGTATGTACATATGTGCATATATCTATATGAACACATTAAGAGTATATGTACTTATATGTACATATATCTATACAAACACATTTAAGAGTGTATGTACAAATGTGTGTATATATCTATATGAACACATTTAAGAATGTACATACATATGTATTTATATGTGCCTGCATATAAGTATGTACATATGAATCTGTGGATATACACATACATACATCCACATATACATACGTATCTCACATTTTTCCCCTCTCTTCTCCATATTTCACATGCCAAAAGACCTGACCATGCTGCCTCCATTCTCAACTAACTGCAATGGTTCCCTCATGCCTCTAGGATCAACTACGAGCTCCAGTGTTTAGCTTCTGAATATTCTCACAACCTAATGTTAAGCTCCCTTTTTCATCTTATTGTACATGACTCTCCCTCCTGGACTCTGACACCCAAAGAGGCCTTCTTTCTCTTCTTCCTTTCTCCCACATCCATGCCTTTGCACTAACCATGTTTCATGCCTGAAATATATTTCTACTGCATTTGCTCTTCACAGAATCCCTTGCTTCCTTTAAAATGTTGCTCATTAAACTTTCTAGATGAAACCTTCCCTGATCCCCCAAGCTGCTGATGCCCGAACTCCAAAAAACATTTTCCTCATTTTTATTTCATGTATATCTTGTATGAACTAATTTATGTACACCTCCCTCCCTCCTACACTATATGCTTCCTAAGGCAGGAAGTCTTCCATTGTTGATTCTTTGTTTCCCAAGTGCCTAGCATGGCGTTTGTCACCTAGCCAATACTTAATAAATGTCTCAAGGCTGATTGATTGGTAGATAGCTGCCCATGAGAGAAGTCTCTCTTGGAGTCTAGCACAAGTATATATTCTGGAAAATGTAGGAGACAAGTGAAACCTCCCCATTGTTCTACCCTCATTAGATTCGTTTCCCCAGGCTAGAACCACAAGCATTGAGTTCTTAAAGAGAAATTCAATTGGGTGTAGGGGATGGCAAAAGGTATCATCGCTGGATTGAAATAAAAAAGTCACTAAGTATAAATAAAAAAAGGATGCATGTGTATTGGTGAATGTATATGTCAATTGGTTGCTATCCCTAGTTCTCAGAGGACCAAAATGACATCACTATGTTAGAGTCAAGTTAGTGTGTCTGATTGTGGCTGATCAGACCAACACGAGCTCTGAATGCTCTGCAACAGGCCAGTCACAAGAACATGTGAATATTTGAGGTGGATTCTATGAATTTGTGCATCTTGCATTTCTTTCAAGCTCTGTCAATTCTGTTTTGGTTGAATACAGCACTTTATCTGATGAGGGCATGCCATGCTAGGTAGTCCTATGCCAGTTTCTCATAATATCACACAATCAATTCCAAAACTCTTAAAAGAGACCTTGAGAGTGCTCTTGTATCACTTTGTCTGATTGTCATGTGAGTACTTGCCTTGTGTGAGTTCTCCATAAAATAGTCTTTCAGGTAAGTATACATTTTGCATTTGAACAAAGTGGTCAGCCCATTGGAGTTGAGCTCCTGCAGTAGAGTTTGAATGCTTGGCAGTTTAGTTAAATTCAGGACCTCAGTGTCTGGTACCTTACCCTGCCAGGTGATCTTCAGAATCTTCCTAAGACAATTCAAATGGAAGTGATTCAGCTTCCTGGCCTGGCACTGGTAGACTGTCCAGGTTTCATAGGCATACAACAATGATTTCAGCACAATGGCTCTGTAGACCTTCAGTTGGGTAATCAGTTCAATGCCTCTTCTTTCCCACACTTTCCTTCAGAGTCTCCCAAAGGCTGAGCTAGCTCCAGAAATGTGTACGGCAACCTCATTATCAATGTGTACATCCCTGGAAAGTATATGACAAGGTAAGTGAACTTATCCACAGCATTCAAAACTTCTCCATTTGCTGTAACCGATGGTTCCACATATGGATGGTAGGGTGCCGGCTGCTGGAGCACCTTTGTTTTCTTGGTCTTAATTGCTAGATCAAAATTAGCACAAGCAACAGAGAATCTACCCATATTTTGTTGTATCTCAACTTCAGAGGCTGCACTGAGTGCACAATCAACTACAAACAGAAAAATATGCACCAACGCTCCCTCCACTTTAGTCTTGGTTTATAGCCTTTTCACATTGAATAATTTTCTGTCAGTGAAGTAGCCTGCTGACGACATGTTCATCCTTATTAAAGGCTTTTGACAACATGACTGAAAACATCATACTAAAAAGTGTGGGAGCAGGCACACAGCCTTATTTCACTTCCATTTTGACTGGGAAAGTCATTTTCCAGAACCCAGGCAAGCATGCCATCATGAAACTGACGTATAATACTGGTGAACTTCTCTGGGCAATCAGATTTTGACATAATTTTCCTTAAGCCTTCATGACTGACAGTATCAAAGGCTTTGGTCATATTGATAAATGTTGTATACAGACCTCTATTCCACTCCTGGCATATCTCCTGGAGTTGTCAGGCAGTAAACATCATATCAACTATTTCTCAGTCCTTTTGGAAACTGCACTATTTCTCAGGTAGATGACTGTCTCCCAGATGAATGATCAGGTGAGTATATGTGTATAATATTCTAAAACCAATACAATATTCACAGTAACCATGGCAGCTATGAATATGCTGCTGTAGTTGTGAATCACAAAATGTAACAGGCTCTCCACAGGGAGGGCAGAATCAAAGCATTTATTCAAATACCAGAAAGCCAAATCACCAAACCAGAAAACCAAATTCACCATAGTGACCATGAAGTTGGTACACATAACCAATTCCCAACATTGTTGGCATACCAACATTCCCAAGCCTTCTCAAACCTTCCTTGCATCAGGCCTTCAAAACAAAACAGGGTCCCTTAATCAAGAATGCCCCTCTCTCACTCACATTAGCTGCTCAGCCTCCACTCTGCTTGCTCCCAGCAGTTTTGGCTCTCTCTCAGCTGGTGCTCAGCTTTTTATTCTGGTCATTAGCTCCTTCCTGTTCCATCCCTTCCTGTTATATCAGCAAGTGCCTCCCATTGTGGGTTTCACAAGTTCCTCTTCTTAACAAAGACTTGATATAATTAAGGGCAAGGCTCAACTGAAACAAGGTACTAAGAACTTGTTTGCTTGCATTACAAGGGGAAGGAAAGATCTTCAAATCCCCATTGCCATTACAAATATAGAGGAAAAGCAAGAGAAATTCAGGCAAAAGTTTCAGAATATCCTAGCCCCCCCCCCTTTTTTGGTAAATCATGGCAATCTATGTCAACAATTTTACAGACCTTGATGGGATTCTCAAAATAGATTATTTCACCTGTAGACCACTGGACATAAAAGTTTCCAGTCTTAGGAGAATGGGACAAGGTACATGCCTCCAGTCTTATGTCCTGATCCTCTTTTCCTACACCCAGATAAACTAGATTGCTTTATGGGTCCATTGTAAGTGCTTTATCAATGTTTGTTGATTGAATGATTCAGGAATTTTCCTATTCCCATTTTTTTTCCATACCATTGTCTGTACCTGTAAATCTAAGTCTACCCCCTCCATGCCCAACCATCATATTTCACAGATGTGGAAACTAAGGCAGGCCTGATGAGGTAAAGTGACTTATCTCAGGTGACACTGAGACTAAGAATCAAAGCCAGGCTATGAACTTGGATCCCATTATTCCAAAGACACTATGCTTTCTACTCCTACTGATGCTCAAATTCTCAAAGCACTTTGCTCATTTCTCTCTAATGGAATAATTTTATTCTACTTGGTTTCTTAGCTATTTGATAACTATGTTCTCCTCATACAATGCTCATCTCTGTACCTTTGCAGAGGCAGTGCTACATGCCTGGAAGGCACTCACTCTTTGCATCTATCTTTCAGAATCCGTGGTTTCCTTCAAGATTCAGATCAAGTGCCACCTTCTCTAGGAGGGCTTTAAGGAGCCCCCAAGCCTCTAGTGCCCCCCTCCTTCCTCCAAAGAAAATACTCATTACATCAATTATGTGCAGGGTAGCACAAACATCTTAGGGCAGATTTAAGCTATTACAGCTTAAATATATGTGACATGTATGTTATATACAAAAATGAGAATATGTATAATTTATATGTGTATTTAGATACACACACATATATATGAAGCACACAAATATTTTTCAATTCTTTATCCTTTTTATCCTCTCCATTAAAATGTAAATTCTTTGTGGACAGAGATTTTTTTTTTCATATCTGCCTTTATATCTCCAACTCCTAGTACATTACTTAGCACAGAGTAGAGATTCAACAAAAACTTGGGAATTTATTGATTGATTGAATGATTCTCCTTATTTTTCACCTGGGATCTACTACTTTGGGTTCTCTAGCTTTCCAACCATGCTGCTATGTTAGGTATTTTCGTCACTCTCCCCCTTTTTGGCTTTCATTTGTTCCTTGTCTCTGACCACTAGATTGTAAGCTCCTTGAGGGAAGGGATTCTTTTTATATTTGTACAGTGAAGTTACCTCCCACATATTGCATAGGGAGGTTATTGGGTGCCCCTAAAGGAGGGAGAATGGACATCTCTAGCCTCTACTCTCCCTACCTTTCTCCAAAGGGAGACTTTAATTCCTGCCAAGAGGGGAAGGTGGAGGGGAGGGTAAAGGCTGACTATATAGTCTCTTCAGATAGGAAAACCAAGCTAGAGTTATATCTACCCTTTTCCTTAAATATTCCTAATCTAGGCTACATAGTTTTCAATTTCAAGCTATCATTTGCTCATGCTGTTCATTAAAGAGAAAAAGGGTGATTCAAGATATATATATATAAGTCTCTTCTCACCAAATAGAAGATCCACAATGAACACACATAATAAGTAGAAAAGAAATATCCTTGGATACTTGCCATTTGTGTGACTCTGGGCAAATCACTTAACCTTTCTCAGTCCCATTTTCCCTATCTATAAAATTGAGATTCTATTATTAATAGAATTCCACTTCCCTAGCTAGTTAGGAGGACATAGTGAAATAATATATGCACCTAATTATACAAACCTTAAAGCACTATATAAATGTTAGTTATTATCCCCCCCCCAGAACCCAGTTTATGGAAGCGACAAATTAGCTGAATGAATTCTAGAATTAAGGGAACTACAAAAAGGCAATGACATTAAAGAAAATGAGCTTGATTTATGATATGTTCAGACTTATGTACCATTGGGCACAAGGCCAACACGCCTCCTTTTCTGAGAACACTATATATGCAATTTTTTATGTCAGTTGCTGGTGGTAACATCCTACAGCCTACTCACACATAATTTTTTAATTACCCTCTGATTCACCTGCAAATGAAGCATCAGATTAAGGAGGCTTGCCACCACTGGAGAGAGGATAAAATAAGAGGAAACATGACTGGAGGTGAGCCTTTGGGAACTATGTGAAGAAGTAATGAGAGCCAAGCTTATAAAGAATTTCCCTGGAAGGAGACTCTTCACTTTTTGAGAGCCACCAGCATCAATTCCTAAAGCAAAGTTTCCAAAGGAAATCAGAACTTTAAAAGAAAAGGAAAAAAAAGAAAACTCTGAAAAGAGAATGTGTTTTGAAGTTTCAATATGTCTTTTAACATTTTCTAAAGAATAAGTAATTGCACGTTTCCTCTGGTGATTCACTCTTGTCTTGGACCTCTATCAGATCAATTCTTTTGCAGACAAATGGCAAATAATAGGAAAAAAAAAAGGTGCAAATTAAAACGTTGTTTGTCACCCCCAAATTACCAAATCTAGCTCAGATTCGTGACAAAGGTAATTTTATTTTCAAGCATCCTAGAAAGGATAGACATGAGTTTAAATGCTGCAATAGCACAAATCCCCATTGCTGAGTGTGGGCAAAGTGAGTTAAGAATTGGGAAGTTGGTGCCAATTCTTTCTCTCTGTTCTTTTGTTGCATTATAATGGTATTGAAATTGAATTAATTTGTTGGAAACATGATTTAATCCCTAGTTCCATCCAGGCTCAAGGTAACTGCCCCAGTTGCTAGTAAGCCTGCAAAATTTGAATCAAAGATGTTACAGAGATTTCAAATGCCATGACCCTCCTTAATTTAAAAATAAGGTAACCAAGGCCCAGAAAAGATAAGTGAATTGCAGAGGTCACAAAAATTATAAACATTAGAAAGAGACAGAACCCAAGTTCTCTAACTCCAAAAACAATTTTCCTTGTGATGATGAAAAGGTTCAAGAGACATAGCGTCTGGGTAACTTAACCACTTTATTAATAAGGCCAGCAAGTTATTAATAAAGTATTGACCATCTCTCTCAGACCAAAGACAATCATGGCAGTGGGGATCATAGTTTATTTAATAAGGGTTTGATGAGGGGCTGAGGGTGACATCAGTCACCCTTGAACAGAGAAACTATTTTTATACTCAGACCGCTCCCAGCCTTGGGCTATCTAGACAAAAGGATCTCTCTCCACCCAAGCTTGAGTTAAACACAATAAGCTCCCCCACCTAAGTTTAAATCCTTGTTAGGTGGGATCTGACCAAGATGGAAGAGAGTTAATTCAACCTCACTATCAGTAATGTCCTTCCAAAGACTGGCCTTTTAAAGGACTTTAGAAGGAAGTAAGACCTCTGAATCCTCCCCCCCAAAAAATGACAATTAATAACCATTTCTTATATCTTTCTACCATTCTATGCTTCATATTACCTTGAATATATTTGGGGTTTATTATCTGCATAAATGTTGCATCTCCCCAACCCCATTGATTAGATTCCTTGAAGTTGGGAACTGTTTTCATTTTCTTTTTTTGGAAAATTTATTCCCATCATCTAACAAAGTTCCTTGCATATTATAAGCTCTTAATAAGTGCTTTTCAATACAATAAAATACAATAAAAGTGTATTTCATTGCCTTGGATTGGGTTGAATAAATCTGCAAAAAGAATAGAAATGAAATTCTATTTGAAATCAGAAAACCAGGAATTTCAATCTGTCCAATGCCTCCAATATGACTTTGGGCAAGTCATTGGGCCTTTCATTGGGATCTATGAACATAGGGGTTAAAAGAGATCAACTCTGAAGTCCCTTTTGATTCTAAAATCTCATATAATCCCAGATTACAAAAAAAAAAAGAGGATAGTTCAAATAAGATGCCCAATATGGCATGGTTTCTCTTCTCAAGGAGATTAAAACTTCAACAGTCAATAGAAATAGTATGTGGAGAAAGCAGACTAGTTTAGGTGAACCTGAGTGCATGAAGGAAGGTCATATACTATCAGTGTGGCCCAGTTAAAAAGGGTTATAAATATACAACAAAAGGAATTAGTATATGGCACAGTTATAGAGCAGTAGATATGAAGTCAGAGAATATGGGTTAAAATCCCACCTTAAATACTTGCTACTTACATAAGCTACTTAAATTCCCTCTCTATGCTTCAATCTCCTCACCTCAAAAATGGAACAGATAGCCTCTGAATTTCCCTCTGGTTGTAAATCAAGAAGAAGATCCTGTATGTTTTCACTAGAGGCAATAGAGAGCTCCTAAGCTTGTGGAACAGGGTGATGATGAAATGCAATCCATGATTAAAGAATATAAATTTGTTAGGCATGTGGAAAATGAATTGTAGGTGGGAAAGACTAAAAGCAAGAATATTTAATTAGCAACCTATTGGAATAATACAAGAAAGACATAATGAGCATCCAGACTGGGATGGTGATCATATGAGTGGAGAGAACGGATATAAGGATGACTAAAAAATTGTAAATTTCTGTGAATGGGAGAAAACTATACAAAGAAATTATATAGTTGAGAGAAGAGGAATGCCATGAAGGGAGCAGTAAATAGTTTTGTTTCAGACATGGTGAGTTTCAGATACACATGGGACACCCAGTTGAAGATGTCCAGTAGAAAGTTGATAATTCATGATTGAAGCTCAGGAGGTTAAGGCTTTAGATCTAGAAGTCCTTTTAATAGAGAAAATCATTAAAATGTTAGGTTTTGATAAGAATACCTAGAGGAAAAAAAAACATTGAGGACCAAGGAGAGAGACTCAAGATACATTGGCTCATGAGGGGTGAGACATATGATCTAACCAAGGAATCTGAGAAGTCCTCAGGTAGAAGGCGAATAGAGAGAAGTGAGGGGAAAATGCAACAGGGGGAAGACTTGGGAATGTTGGTACTTGCTGCATTGGATATGCATTTCCACTTCTTGGTTGCTATGATAGATTTGGCTTTCTGGTGTTTGAATAAAAGATTGGTTCTATCATCCATGTGGAGAGTCTGTAACATTTTGTGATTCACTTCATTTATAGCCACTGTGGATGCCGTGCATATTACATTGGAGTTACATGTGGTGACTATACTGTTATATAAGGAGATTACTGTGGATAAAGTTTATCTAGCTTTTAGCAAAACATTTGGTAAAATAATTCATACTATTCCTATGAAAAAGACGAAAAGAAGTGGGCTAGATTTGTGGAGTCAAACTTCCTTTAAGATAGAAGCCAAGATTGGCATATACACCAAGAATGCCAAAGAGAAAAATAGTTCCAGTACAGGCCAAAATATTCAGAACTGCACTTTCCATATTAACATTAACATAATAACATATGAACTAGAAACAAAACAAATATCTATTAGCTAAGTAATAGATCAATAAATTACCTTGCACAAAGTTAATTGAATAGTTCTGTACCATAAGAAATGAATGAGACAACATGGAGAACAATTGGAAGACTTCTATGAACTGATATAGAATGAAGTAAGTGCAACAATAAATGCCTACAACTGAGTAAATGGAAAGAACAATATTCATTCAAAGACACTAAGCTCTGTAGTCAAAATGAATAAGCTTAACTCATAAGAACAGATTAGAAAGTGTACTTCTCTCCTTTAAAGGAAAGGTGGGCAACTTTGGGTGTAGAATATTGGAAGCACTGTCAGTTTTTATTGATGTGTTGGTTAGTTTACTGAAATACTGTTTTTCTTTTTTATTGTTTGCTTATTATATAAGAAAAGGTATATATATATGTATATATATATATGGAAATAAAGATGATATAAAAGATTAACAGCAAAAGTTTACAATTTGAAAAAAAGATTAGAGAAGAAGAAGAGAGAATCAGGGGTGATGTTGGGATTTGAAGTATAGCATTAGCACATGACGGAGCTAGGGATAAATGGCCTCATATTTTTCAATGAACTTTAAATAGGTCTTCTGGAAAAAGGGATGAGAGGTAACAGGACAGGTAGAGTGAGACAAAAAGATAAGTTGTGCAATAGGGTGTTTGGTGACGACTAGAGAGAGGTAATCAGAAAAAAATAAAAGATAAGCATGAAGTAGTGAGAGTCCAACTGAGACTACATTATATAAATTGGTGATGCCACTAGTCATCACAGTGTTGTGACTTCCAGTGGCATTTAGAAGTATTCATGTAGGAATAGGGATATCAGATCATTAAAATAATCCAAGGATTAGATCTGGTAAAGGCAGAAAAAGTAACAACATGAAGACAGGAGAGTCAAGAGGATAGTGACTAGTTGAACCAATTAGCTATAGCAGAGCCAAGATCTAGAAGTGGAAAAGTGAAGCTAGAACAATGGTCATGGCCTGGAGAATCATAGAGTGCTGAGCTGTGACTAGATTTTGCATAAGGATAGATAATCCTAAGGAAGAGATGCAGCACATTGCAAGATGGTAAAGGAAGGAAAAACCACAGATTCATTCAAAATATACTTTTCAATTTTGATGGTTCAATGATTTCTTTCATGGGTACAGATGATGACCCAGACAAAGCCCTCAATTTCGATCTTCTCTATGTCCTTTCATCAGCTCTCCATAGAAGGTTCATGGTACTTGAGCAGTAATTGAGCTGTCCATCTCTGTTTCCTCACTCCCGCTACATAATTTGCTTCCTTCCTTTTCCACTCACATATATTCTCAATGATGTCTTTTGTACTATTTCCTCCTTTATGCAGTAAGTTACATCTGCCTGATTTTATTCACCTTTAATTTTTTTTTAAGCACAACTCATGTCATCTACATTTTGAATCTTCTGAGATCAGGGTGCTTCACGATTCACAACCACTACCACTCATGTATTGTTGCACATGTTTTAAAAAATTATTTCACAGAATTACCTTGGTAGTAGAAGTCCATTTCCCCAATGTCATCCAGTCCCAACTCCACCTCCTGTTCAAGTTACACTATTAGTCAGTTCACTTTGGGGAATTTTCAAAAGCAGATATATTTTGAAGGAACCTTTTAAAAAAGAAAAAAAAACTCTCTGAAGAGCAATTTTTGGTCATCACTCCTTGTCACAGCAGATATTTCCCTCTTCAGAGACTTTTCATCTTCCTCTACTCAGCATGAAAGCCTTGGAGAGAGCCCAAGTCCTGTTGAAGTAGATGAAATTATCTGATTTATGACAGAAAAAAAATGGGCCTTTCGCTTCTTTTGAGTCAGAAACATCTTGTACCGCCAAGATAGAGGATGGCAAGAAGTATAGGTCCAAGCCAGGTGGCTCATGTTGTGTCCTATCAGAGATTATAGTTTTTAAAGATTGTTTACAGTGATTCCACAGGAAGGAATTTGCCATGCCCTGTTCAGGGCACCATATGCATTTATTTTGGACCATTCTCTGTTCACCCCATTCTTTTCCAGCAGTGTATTCAGATTTGTTTTTAAGAATTGAACTGTCAAATCAGCCATGTTCCAAAATGGAAATTCAGAATCAGGTATCATTTTGTGTAGGTCCATAGGGAATCAGACCTCTATACCAACATAAAATAGAGGGATCATCTCTCTCCACCTTCACAGTATCCTTACCTTCTTTATCACACAGCTCAGACACAAGGTCCTACATGAGGCCTTGCCTGAACACTTCCTTCCCCTTTTTACTGTTGTCCTGCTTTAAAAATGACTTTATATTGACTGTATATAGCATTTGATTTATTTACCTGTGTGCATGCAGATACCCACAGTGAAAGGTTACCTGCCTTAGGACAAAGAGTGTTTTATTTTGCTTTGCATAGTGCCTAATATGTGGGAAATATATAATAAATGTTTGTAAAAGAAGGAAGGAAGGAAGGAAGGAAGGAAGGAAGGAAGGAAAGGAAAAATTTATTCTCTTTTTTATATATATACTTGAAATTTCATATCTGAATTTATTATGACTTACCTATACAATATCCCATGAGGTTGAACATCTGAATCACTCCATCTACTTGTGTCTCTCACAATTATTGTACTCTACATTTGTGCACATTTACCCCACAGACACTTAATTTGTGGCTTATGGCACCCCAGGTTTATTGGAAGAAGAGGTATAGCTATTAATCTTACTTTACCATTGTAGTAAATGCCTTTGTCAATAGATATTCACGTCTACTAGTACATTAATGAGAAGACAAAGTGATAGGGGATTATGATACCTCGCTTTAGGGGCACAGCCCCACAAAATTTCCCTTAAAACTAGAATTAGCAGCCACCCTCATGAGACCAAATCTACTATATACATGCAAACTGGAGGTGCTACAAAAAGAATAGAAAACTAAAATGTACTTTTCTTCTGAAAATCATTTATGACTTCCCCCGTGTGTGGGGGGAGGGGGGAGGGGGGTGTTAAGTATCTGAGGCTGGAACTGATCCTGGGTCCTCCCGACTCCAAGGCTGGCATTCTTACCCACTGAGCCACCTAGCCACCCTGTAAGGAACTTTTAAAAATATCGTTTTTATTGTTCCGTTATTTGGTCACATCTGACTCTTTGTCACCCTATGTACCACAGTACACCAAGCCCATTGTCCAGGGAGTACTTGGCAAAGATACCAGAGTGGTTCTTCATTTCCTTCTGCTCATTTTACAAATTCAGGTTTACAGGGTAAATTGACTTGTCCAGAGTCACGTAGCCTGTGGGCAGATTTGAAGTCAGGAAGATGAATCTTCCTGACTCTAGGTCTGGTACTCTATCTAGGAGGTATTTAATAAATGTTTATTGACTTACTGATAGCTCCAGAAAAGCAATGGATCCCAAAATGGTTTAGATACACTCACAGGAATAAATGTCAGTGAGCATTACGGCCACTCAACAGCTTTGTTTGAAGAATGACTCAAGTTTGGATACTCTTCACCTTCTCAACCCACCCTCAATTGCTTCTCCTGTCTGATTGAAGGGCTAAACAGTAGAGTATTAAACTTGTCTCCATATCTCCCTTTATAAAAGCTTGTTCTGGAGATGAAAGTGAGGTTGGTAGCCTTGCACAGCCCTCCCTCACTTAAAATTAAACTCACTTGCAAGTCAAGTCATAATTTCCCTGATGTCATGGTCCTCCTTGAGAACAAGAAAAACCACACACAACCACAGCAACCTTCCTGGTAACTTCATTCTCCATTAGCAGCTTAGCTAGGCTTGCATTCCACAAACCAACATTACCTTGTGTCTGGTTCCTACCCCCTTTACTGTTTCCTTTTATGTGTTATCTTCCCCTATTAGATTGTAAGCTCTTTGGGGGCAGGGACTGTCCTTTTTCTTATTTGTATCCCCAGTGGTTACCTTAGTGCCTACAACATAGCCGACATGTAATAAATGTTCATTAAATGGAATTGAATTGAATTATGAAGAAACTAAAGCAAAGATTAAATTACTTACCTATATTCACAAACTGAATTTGTGATAGAGCCTGGGGCTAAGTACTCTTTCTCTCCCACTAAACTCTCTTGTGTGGAGAATGGATGGATGGATGAAAAGGCATTTATTATACCCTTACTTTGTGCTAAGAACTATGCTAAGTCTTGATGATACACATATAAAAGGAAGACGTTCCCCGCCTTCAAGGAGATTGCATTCTAATAGGGAGAGACAACATTTATGGTGGAGCAGTGTCCAGCAAGGGATATTTTAGTTTGGAAAATTACCTGAATGATGAGTATAGCCATAAACTGATACACCCTTTCTAAGAGTAATGACAGATTTGATTTTGGTTTTAGAACTGGAAAGGGAGGAGAGGATACTTAGGTAAAAGGCAAATCCTAGCAACAAAGTAAAGCTTGTCTAGAGTTGGGCTTAGATGAGGTGACCAACTGAGGCAAGCACCAATCAGGACAGTTGGGGAGAGGAGGGGCTGGAGCCTTGGAATAAAACTGTTCAACCCTTTGGGCTTGGTTTCTGTTTTGAGCTTCAAGGACATAGGCATGGAGTGAAAATGATTCATTCAATTAATATGTACAAAGGATATACTTTGTTCAAGGTAATAGATCTGGTTGTTGTTAAATAACTTTTCAGTTGTGTACAACTTTTTATGACCCCATTTGAGATTTCTTCAAGAAGATGCTCGTGTGGTTTCCCATTTCCTTCTTCAGCTCATTTTATAGATAAGGAAACTGGGTCAAATAGGGTTAAGTGACTTGCCCAGGGACACACAGCTAGTATATGTCTGAGGTCAGATTTGAACTCAGCAAGATGACTCTTCCTGACTCTAAGTCTGGCACACAAGCTACTGTACCACTTAACTAAAGGATAAAAAGATTTATAACTGTTAGGATTTTTTAACAAATTTCTTCCCAAAATTCCTTTTGGGTAGAGCAAAGATTGCAGAGTAAAAGCAAGAACATGTTTTGGATCTTGCCCCAAACACCTCCAATACCTATAAAATATGACTCTAAACAAATTTTAGAGCTACAGAAACCACAAAGTGACAGAGAGAAACAAATCTCCCACTGAAGGCAGCCTGGCAGCCTGACAGGAAGGGACTATTGCACCTGAGCTTGGAGCCAATCATAGTCCCATATGAGCCACAGAGTCCCAGATCCAGGGTGGCACTGACCAGTGTCACAGACCAGCCAGAGCCAAATACAGGAGAGTGAAACACCAGCATCTGTGGTGGTTTACAGTCTTCTCAACCCATAAACACCAAACAGAAAGTAAAAGGTCAGTGGAGAACTCTGTTGGAACTGGATGGAGAAGAGCACAGTCCAATACCTGGCCCCAGGGTAAGAGGGAACATAGGCACAGTGTCTGCAACTGCTGCCACATGGCTGCCTCCAGAACTCATGGCCTGCAGATCATAGGGGGACCAAGGAATCATTCAGAGGGTAATCACCCTTGCTTTTATTGCTTAGATCTGAATTGCAGCCTTGGGTGGTGGTCCTGGGGTGTGTGGCAGTGGGCCATAGCTTGGGGTGTCTGTGGAAAGGGTGCCCTCCTCAGACCTCTGACAACATTTGTCAAAACCCCGGCAACTTGGGACACAGCTCTCTCCAATCTGGAAACAAAGATCTACCGTGGCAAAGAGCTCAAAAGTCAAGAGATTGACCGGTAAGATGAGCAAGCAGAGGAAGCACAATCAGACCATAGAATCCTTTTTAGGGGACAAAAAGGATCAAAATGTGGAACCAGAAGAAGACAACAAAGTCAAAACTCCTGCATCACAAGCTTCCAAGAAAAATATGAATTGGTTACAGGCCATGGAGGAGCTCAAGAAGAATTTTGAAAATCAAGTAAGAGAAGTAGAGGAAAAATTGGGAAGAGAAATGAGAATGATGCAAGAAAATCATGAAAAGTGAGTCAGCAACCTAACTAAAGAAAATAACACCTTAAAAAAATAGGCTAACTCAAATGGCAAAAGAGACCCAAAAAACCAATGAGGAGAAGAATGCCTTAAAAAGTCAAATCTGCCAAATGGAAAAGGAATTTCAAAAACTCACTGAAAAGAATGATTTCTTCAAAATTAGATTAGAGCAAATGGAAGCTAATGATGTTATGAGAAATCAACATACCACAAAACCGATCCAAATGAATGACAAAAATAGAACAATATGTGAAATATCTCATTGGGAAAACCACTGACCTGGAAAAAAGATCCAGGAGAGATCATTTTAAAATTATTGGACTACCTGAAAGGCATCATCAAAAAAAAAAAAGATCCTAGAACTAATCCTTCAAGAAATTCTCAAGGAAAATTACCCTGATATTCTAGAACCAGAGAGCAAAATAGAAATTAAAAGAATTCACCAATCACCTCTTGAAAAAAATTCCAAAAATAAAACTCCTAGGAATATCATAGCCAAATTCCAGAATTCCCAGGTCAAAGAGAAAATATTACAAGCTGTCAGGAAGAAACAATTTGAGTACTCTGGAAACACAAGCAGGATAACAAGATCTAGCAGCTTATACACTAAGGGATTGAAGGGCTTGGAATATGGTATTCCAGAGGTCAAAATATCTAGCATTAAAATCAAGAATCATCTACCCAGCAAAACTGAATACAGTGCTTCAGGGGGAAAATATAATTATTCAATGAAATAGAGGAATTTCAAGTATTCTTTAATGAAAAAAAACAGAGCTGAACAGAAAATTTGACTTTCAAATACAAGAAGCAAGAGAAGTATGAGAAGGTAAGCAGGAAAAAGAAATCATAAGGAACTTATTAAAGTTGAACTATTTACATTCCTACATGGAAAAATGATGATTGTAACTCATGAGACTTTTCTCAGTATGAGGATAGTTGAGGGGAATATATATGTGTGTGTGTGTGTGTATGTATATGTATATATATATATATATATATATTTGTATAAGAGGGTATATGTGTATATAAATACATATGTGAGTGTGTATATATGTGTGTACACACATACATAGCTAGAGGGCTGTAATGAGAATGTAAATTTGAAGATCTTCCCTGCCCCTAGGCTAAAGTGCACCTGGAGCCTGGGGTGGGAGGCTTGTTTTTCAGTAGATACTTCTTGATTGGCCAGTGAGTCAATAAGATTGCTACATTCTCTGAGCCAGGAGAAGGCTATATAAGCCCTGATGTGTAGCTTTGTTTTGGGGCTCACTTTGAGAAGTGTTCTGTGATTTGATCTGGATTCTGGGAAGCCGTTGTTGAGAGCCCCTCCCCCCAGCTTTGAAAAACCCAGACGTTGAAACCCAGATGTTGATTTGGTATGAATGTAATGATTGGACAGTTTGGAAATCTGTCTACTTGATCTGTTTCTCTGACTTGATAATTCTGTCTGTATATTCTGAAGTTCAGGGTGCTGACCTTTTCCCCCTGAACTAGGTAAACGATACATATTTGACTGATTAAAGTAAGCTTGTTAACCCATTTTGAGTTGCTTTCCTTTATCAAAGCAGATCCAAGAACCTGTGTTGGCAGCCACCCTGGGGACGCTGGGGTGCTTGCTGCTACAAGGGCACAGGATAAGTTGAATAGGAAGGGATGATATCTAAAAAAAAATTAAAAGGTGAGAGAGGAATATATTGGGAGGAGAAAGGCAGAGATAGAATAGGGTGAATTATCTCATATAAAAGAGGAAAGAGAAAACTGTTACAATGCAGGGGAAGAGCAAGAAGGTAAAAGGGAACAGGTCAACCTTACTCTCATTGAATTTAGCTTAAGGAGGAATAAATAAGACACTCATTTGGGTATCTTACCCTACAGGAAAGTAGGAGGGAAGGGGATAAGAGGGGAGATGATAGTAGAGAGGGCAGTTTGGGGGAGAGGGTAGTTAGAAGCACACACTTGAAAAGGGACAGGGTCAAAATAGAATATAGAATAAGTGGGGGGCAGGATAAGATGGAGGGAAACATAGTCAATCTTTGACAATATAAGTACTATGGAAACATTTTGCATGACTACACATGTCCAACCTATATTGAATTTCATGTCGTCACAGTGGAAGTGGGTAAGGAGGGAAGAAGGGACAGATTCTGGAAATCAAAGTTTTATAAACAAATGTTAAAAAACTTTTTTTTACATGCAACTGGGAAATAAGATATACAAGTGTAGAAATCCATCTTTACCTACTAGAAATTTAGGGAGGGGATGTGGGAGGATATAAGAGAGAGCAGATTGGGGGAAGGGGTATTCAGCAGGCTCACCATCTTGGGGTGGGGGGTAGGGTAAAGACTGTGAGAAAATTTGTAACTCAAAATCTTGCAGAAACTAATGTTGAAAACTAAAAATAAATAAATTAATTGGAAAAATAAAAACTTCTCCATTTGCTGTAACTGGTGGTTACATTTATGGATAGCTTGGTGTTGGTTGATTTTGCTAGAACCAGCCTGGGAAAAGCTCAAAGTGTCAAACAGAGGAGTTGCTATTTGATTTCAGAGGTAATAAGGAACCACTGGAACTTCTAGAGTAGGTGAGTGCCATGGTCTGAACTAGACTTTAAGAATATCGCCTTTGTAGAGGATAGAGGAGAAGTATAGAGAGGAAACAGGGAGATCAACTAATAGGCTGCTGCAATAGTCCAGTAAAGAGATTGGCAGGGGGCTGAATGAGAGTGATGATGGCCATGTGAGCAGAGAGAAGGGAGGTGTGAGAAATATCACTGAGGTCATGTAGAGCAGTAGATAGAGTGCTGGGCCTGAAATCATTAACGCTCATTTTCCAGAATTCAAATCTGGACTCAGACTTAGCAACTATGTGACCCAGGGAAAGTCACTTAACCCCATTTTCCTCAGTTTCTTCATCTGTAAAATGAGCTAGAGAAGGAAAGGACAAACCACTCCAGTATCTTTGTCAAGAAAACCCCAAATGGAGTTGCAAAGAGGCAGACATGACTGAAAATGACTAAACCGCAATGCAATCAGCAAGGAATTAAGAAGCCTTGAAGGATGAAAGAGGTAGTTTTTTAATCTTTTCCTCCATTCTCTTGTTCTTACAGTGTCTAGAAAAGGGAGCAAGTAACTGATTTTTTTTCATAATTAGGGGAGGTTTTAGGGGTACTAGGAAATAGAGTGACCATGTCTAAAGTTTCAAGTTATCTGGATGCTAACCCAGTTATGTGAGCATGGCAGCTTGGAAGGAGGAGAGTTCTGGGAGTGAGAGTTCTCAGTATATGTCAGATCAGACAGTGACTCAAAGGTATGACTGCAATGTCTCTTTGGAGTATAACCTGAGTCACGACTCATAGGATACAGGCTTGAGGCCATGGAAGGCTATTGGGAGAATCACAAGAAGGTGAAATTGAGAGCAGCTGAGTGAAGAATAGGGGCACCTTTGGGGCAACAAGACTTTTCCCAGAGTTCCTTGCCCTATTTAGACATTTTGATGTGTGCACAGGTCATGAGTTGTTGACTTGGTTGCTCACCCATCCACTTCCTGAGCCTCACCAGTAGTATATACCAGTACAAAATGAGCAATGGTTAGAACAGAGCAAACAGATGCTATGTCTACCAGATCAATGGCTATTAAACTTGCCTCTGTGCTTTACTTGTAGAAGAAGGGTACCTGAGGGCAGTGGACTACTTAACAAAAAGAAATCATCTCACATGTGTCTTATAGCCTTTCCATTAAAATAAGCCCACACACAAAACAAATTACATCAACCAAATTCCAGACCAAAATAGTATCTTTAATTTTGCCCTAAAAAGAAAAAAAAACCTTCTAAATGACTGATAAATTACACTATTTAGTGGGATGCTAAATTACCCTTATTTAGTTATACATTTATGTAATTTGTCCTTCTGGACACCCGTCTTCACTGTAAAATCTAATGGAAGTTTTCTTGAAACCCAGCAATTTGCCACTTTTTTATTTTTATTTACTCTTTTTTTTTTATTTTTAAGTTAGGACTGTTCCTCAGCTGAGCTCTTAAGACTGGTCCATCCACCCACCCAAGTTTCAACCCAATATACTTTTCAAAATTTATTTTTATTACATTAAACATTTCCCAATTCTGTGTAAAAATAACCTTTAGCAATCTTTTTTTTAATTTTGAGTTTTAATTTTTTAATTATAATTCTGAGTTAATTCTCTCTGTATCTCTTGCCCTAGACCCTCCTTTAAAAGGCTAGGAATTTGATTTCAATTATATATGTGAACTTATGAAAAATATATTTCTATATTAGTCATGTTGACAAAGAAAACAGAAAAAAATAAAAATAAAGTTTTTAAAAAGTATGCTTCAATCTGCATTCAGAATTAATCAAATCTCTCTCTGAAGGTGGATAATGTTTTTCATCATAAGTCCTTTGGAATTGTCTTGGATTATTATGTTGATCATAGTAGTTAAATCACAGTTGATCATCATACAATATTGCCTTTGTGATGCATGAAATTCTCCTGGTTCTGCTCACTTCACTTTGCATGAGTTTCTATAAGTCTTACCAGGTTTTTCTGAAACCATCTTGCTCATCATTTTTTTTAATAGCAAAATAGTATTCCATCACACCTACACGCCACACCTTTTTCAGCCATTCCTCAACTGATGGACATCTCCTCAATTCCTCATTCTTTGCCACCACAAGAAGAGCTGGTATAAATATTGTTATACAAATAGGTCCTTTTGTCTTTTCTTTGATCTCTTTGGGATACAGACCTAGTAGTATTATCACTGGGCCAAATAGGATGCATAATTTTATGGCCCTTTGGGTAAAGAACCTAATTGTTTTACTGAATGGTTGAAATAGTTTACTACTCTAGTGCATTTCAGTCCAAATTTTTCCATGTCTTCCAGTATTTGTATTTTTTCCTTTTCTGTCATGTTGGTCAAGTTGATAGATGTGAGGTGGCATAGCCAACATAATTTTTAAACATTATTCATTAGTACAACAGAACTGGCTTGGTCTTCATCATGCACCACCCCCATTGGTTTCACAGCATTGAGAACTTAAACTTCCCTTCCCAACTCTGCCTCCTGACTTGCTTGGTCTCTTCTAAGTCCCACTTTTTACAAGAAATTTTTTTGCCCATGTCACTTAATTCTAGTGCTTTCCATTTCTTCACTATCTCCAAATTGTCTTCTCTTTATCTTTCTTGAGTGCATTAACTTAAATGTTCTCTTTCCTTGTTAGACTACAAGCTCTTTGAAAGCAAAGACTTTTTTTTCTTTCTTTCTTGGTATCCCGATGACTTTGCACAGTGTCTGACACATAGGAATCATTTAAATGTTTATAAATTCACTGGTTCCCTTCATTTAACAGGTGAGGAAATTGAATGCAGAAAAAGGAGATGGTTTGTTTATGATCATGCAGTTAATAAGTGACTGAGCAGCAATTTAAGCCACTTCCTTTGTTGCCACAGGTGGCACTTTTTCCTCTATCATGCACATTATATAAATTGAGGTGGCTCACTTTTGACTTGAAGTCCATTAAGGGAAGGAATTGCAAAGTATCATTTGCTTATCTGAGACCAGCCACCATAATGGGCATGTGGAGGCTTTTATATTTATTGTGGGATGACAGATGATGAATTTCTTTAGATAACGAAAATGACAATCTACAATCACTATCCCCCCTTCAAAAAAGTGATGGCTAAAACATGAAGATAAATTAGAATCTTAAATTGGCTCAGATACAAAGAATCTCATGACTGGGAGGACCCTCAAAGATAATCTATGCCAACATGTAGGCAAATATAAATATCCTCCACAATGATCCAGCCAGTGACACCCTTATGTGTCTAAATTTTGGATTGACTTGAAACTCCATCACAAATTGAGGGATCTGAATTGATATCTCAAGTTTAATATGAGCTTATGATGTGATTTGGTGGCCAAAATGCATGATGGAATATTGGGCTGAATAGAGAGAGGCAGAGAATCCAGGAATAAAGGGATGATAGTCATACTCTACTCTACCCTGACCAGACCCCATCTATAGTATTATGTTGAATTCTGGGCACCACAGTTCAGGAAGACATTGATAAGCTGGGGAGCATCCAGAGGAGTTTCACCAGTTTGGTAAAGGGCCCTGAGCCCATGTCATATGAGAAATGGTGGCTTCACATATCTGGTCCTCAAGGACCATCAGTTAGAAAATGGATTTGATTTATTCTTGCCAAAAAAAAAAACAGAACTAATAGAAATGGATGGAAATCAATTTTCCCAAGCCAAAGCATAATGATTGCTTCTTTTCAGATATGCATAGACTTTTGTTTTGTTTTCTTTTGTTCTTAGGTATGAATTGGCTATTGAGCTGTGAAATAAATGATGGTTCTTGGGCAAGGCTCTTGTCAAGATAGAGCTCAGGGCATTCTCCAGCTGGAAAATACATCCACCCTTCTCCCACTGGTGAGTTTTTTCCTGGGCCTCCATTTTGAATGGAGCAAGGTGATCCATCCTTCATTCCCTCCTGGCTGTTCTCCTAACTCTCTTAAGTTTTACTACTAAAACTCAGCTGCCCTCTCACCCTGAATCTTCCCTCCATCCTTGAGACCTTCTGCCATGCCTACCCCCATCACCCTTTTGTGAGTCATTTTTATAGTCTTCTATTTTTGAAAGAGATCCAAAGGAGGCATATTCCATTCCCTTCTGTCAATACTGTTGACTCCCTAGACTCTACCACCACATCCTAGCTGGGGCACCTTATCCATGCCCATCTCCTACCACCCTTGAAAAAGGTTAAGGATTTTCCATATTATTTTTGTTTATTTTGAGTTCCAAATTCTCTCCCTTTCTCCCACCTCTACCCCATCCACTGAGAAGGTGAACAATATATCAGTTACACATGTGAAAGTATGAAAAACAGGTCTATTAGCCCTATTTCAGAAAATGGCCAAAAGAAAATAAAGTGAAAAATATAGTTCAAGTTTCATTCAGAGTTCATCAGCTCTCTCTCTGGAGGCAGATAGCATTTTTTCTCCATGAGTCTTTGGAGCTGTCTTGGCTCATAGTATCATTCAGAAAAGCCAAGTCTTTCACAGTTGATCATCATTACAACATTGCTGTTACTGTGCACAATTATCTCCCACTCTTCTCACTTCACTTTCCATCAGCTCATACAGATCTTGTTGGGTTGTTGTTTTTACCCCCCTGAAACCACCTCCCCCATCATTTCTAATAGCATGATAGTACTCCATCACAATCATATGCCACAATTTGTTCAGCCATTCCCCAAATGATTAACATCCTTTTGATTTCAAATTCTTTGCCACCACAAAAAGAGCTACTATAGATATTGTGGTAAATATAGGTCCATGTCCTTTTTCCTTAATCTCTTCAGCATGCAGAATGAGGATGTGTAGAGTATGCACAGTTTTATATCCCTTTGGACGTTGTTCTGAATTTTTTCTCCAGAGTGGTTGGATCAGTTCACTACTCCACCAGTTATCCATTAGCATACCTGTTATTCCTTCATCCCCTCCAGCATTTGTCATTTCTCATGGGCGCAAAGTAGTACTTAAGAATTATTTTAATATCTATTTTTCTAATCAATAGGGATTTAGAACATTTTAATATGACTAGAGATTGCTTTGATTTCTTCTTCTGAAAACTGCCTGTTTACATTCTTTGACCATTTATCAATTGAGAAGTGGTTCTTATTTTTTTATTAATTTGACTTAGTTCTATATTCAGTATATATTTGAAAAATGAGAACTTTTCAAGAGAAACTCTCTGTAAAAATTGTTGTTATCACTCCCTTGTCCATGGTACCATTTAGCAAAATGCAGTTTTCCAGAGTGTCTCTTTTAATTAGGTCTGTTTTTACTTTTGTCTGAGAGTGTGGTTGTTACCCCTGCCTTTTTCACTTCAGCTGAAGCATAATAGATACTGTTCCAGCCCTTTATTTTAACTTGGCATATGTCTTTCTATTCCAAATGTGTCTCTTGCATAAAGCATATTGTTAGATTCTGGTTTCTAAACCATTCTATCTGCTTCTGTTTTGTGGATTAACCCATCCCATTCACATTCACAGCTACAATTATTAACTGTGTGTTTCCCTCTATTTTATTTTTTTCTGTATATCTTTCTCTCTCTTTTTATCCTTTCCCTCCTGCTTCTCACCACTGCCTTGGTTAACCAGACCTCTGTTTCATCATCCCCCTCCATATCTCTTACCCTCTAAACAACCTGGTTACCTATTGGTAAGTTACATTTTTATACACAACTAAGTGTGTAAATATAGTCTTCCTTCTTTGAATCAATTCCAGTAAGTGTAAGAAGTCTCCCTTGACCAATTTCCTCTCTATTGTAAAAGCTTTTCCTTTCATGCTTTTTTTATGTGAGAAAATTTTCCCCATTATACTTCTTTCTACCCCCTTCACCCAGTATATCCCTCTTTCTCACCCTTTAATGTTTTTTGGAGATCATTCCAAAATAATCAACTCACACTCATGCCCTCTGTCTGTGTAAACTTTTTTAAACTTCCATAATATGATAAATTTCTTAGGAATTACATGTATCTTCTCCTTATATAGGAGTATAATCAGTTTGATTTTATTTATCCCTTATGATTCATCTTTTGTGCTTACCTTCTTATGATTCTCTTGAATCTTCTGTTTAAATGTCAAATTTTCTATTCAACTCTTACCTTTTCATCAGGAATGACTGAAAGTACTCCATTTCATTAAATGTCCAATTTCTTGCTAAAGCATTATACTCAATATTGCTAAATAGGTCATTCTTGGTTGTAATCCTAGCTCCTTTAACTTCCAGAATATTATATTCCAAGCCCTCCTCTTCTTTAATGTGGAACCCACTAAATCTTGTGTGATCTTTGCTATGGACCCACAAAATTTAAATAGGCTCTTTCTAGTTTCTTGAAGTATTTTCTCTTTGATCTAGGAGTCCTGGAATTTGGCTATAATATTCCTGGTAGTTTTCTATTTACAATATCTTTCCAGAGGTGATAAGTGTATTCTTTCAATTTCCATTTTACCCTCTGTATCTAAGGTGTATTTTCCTTGAAAATTTCTGGAAATATGATGTCTATACTCTTTTATTGATAGTGGCCCTCAGGTAATACCAACAATTCTTAAATTACCTCTCTTCAATCTGTTTCTCACATCAGTTGTTTTTCCAATGAGATATTCCACCTTTTCTTCTATTTTTAATCATTCTTTTGAAATTAATTGTGTCTTGATGTCTCATAGAAACATTAAGTTTTACTTGCTCAATTTTAATTTTTAAGGAGTTATTTTCTCCAGTAATTTTTTTGTATCCTTTTTTTCCCATTTGGTCAATTTTGATTTTTAAGTTCTTTTCTTCAGTGAATATTTGTATCTCATTTCCCATTTAACTAACTTTGTTTTATAAAGTCTTATTTTTATTTAATTTATTTATTTTTAGTTTTCAACCTTCACTTCCATAAGTTTTAATTTTTCCTCCTCCCTTCCCCCTTCCTCCCTAAAATGGCCTGCAATCTGATATAGGCTCTACATACACAATCCTATTAAACATATTTTAATATTAATTATGTTGTATAGAAGAATTATAATGAATGGGAGAAACCATGAGAAAGAAAAAGAAAGAAAGAAAGTGGTCTCCATTTTCCATTATGAGTCTTTTGGAATTGTTTTAGGTACTTGCATTGCTGACAAGGGCTAAGTCTATCAAAATCAGTCAGCAGGGACTGTGGCTGTTACTGTGTACACTGTTCTCCTGGTCTGTTCACTTCACTCAGCATCAATTCATATAAATCTTTCCAGGTTTTTCTGAAGTCCACCTGTTCATCATTTCTTATAGTATAGTGGTATTATATTATATTCATGTACTACAAGTCGTCCCGCTAATCTCCAATTAATGGGCATCCTCTCAATTTCCAGTTCTTAGCCACCACAAAGAGAGCTGCTATAAATAATTTTGTACATGTGGGTCCTTTTCCTATTTTTATGATCTCTTTGGGATACAGCTCTAGAAGGGGTATTTTTGAGTCAAAGGATAAGCACATTTTTATAGCCCTTTGGGTATAGTTCCAAATTTTTCTCCAGAATAGTTGAATCAACTCAAAGCTCCACCAACAATGAATTAGTGTTCCAACTTTCCCACATCTTCTCCAACATTTATCATTTTCCTGTTTAGGTCATAAAAACCTCACAATTGGGGGTGGCTAGGTGGTGCAGTGAATAAAGCACCATCCATGGAGTCAGGAGGACTTGAGTTCAAATCCAGCCTCAGACACTTAACACTTACTAGCAGTGCGACCTTGGGCAAGTCACTTAGCCCAAATTGCTCTAGCTCCCTCCCCCCCCCTACAAAAAAAAGCAAAAGCAAAAAAAAACCATCACAATCCAGTGCAGAAAGTCAGAAACATTAAATGCATCCTTTTGACATCATGATGATCATGATGCAATAAAAATTATATGTAATAAAGGGCCAAGATAGACTAAAAATGAATTTGAAACTAAATAATCTGATCCTAGAGAATGAGTGGATCTAACAACAAATCCTGGAAATAATCAATAACTTCATTCAAGAGAATGGCAATAATGAAACAACATGCCAATCCTTATAGGATGCAGCGAAAGCAGTTCTTAGGGCAAGTTTTTTTGTTTGTTTGTTTGGGTTTTTTTTTAATCTCTGAATGCTTCCATGAATAAAATAGAAATAGAGGAAATAAATGAACTGGGCACGAACTGAAAAGGAAACTGAAAAAGCTGGAAAGAGAACAAATCAAAAATCCTCAATTAAATATCAAATTAAAAATACTGAAAACTAAAGGAGAGATTAATAAAATTGAAATTAAGAAAACTATTGAACTAATAAAAAAACCTAAGAGCTGGTTTTATGAAAAAAAATAAAATTGATACATCTTTGGTTAATTTGATTTTTAAAAAAGAAAACTAAATTACCAGTATCAAAAATGAAATGGTTGAGTACCACCAATGAAGAGAAAATTAAAACAATAATTAGGAATTATTTTGCCTAATTGTTTGCCCACAAATTGAATAATCTTAGTGAAATGGATGAATATTTTCAAAAATATAAATTGCCCAGATTAACAGAAAAGGAATTAAAATACTTATATAACCCCATCTGAGAAAAAAAAAATTGAACAAGCCATCAACGAATACCCCTGATTTACAAGCAAATTCTATTAAACATTTAAATAACAATTAATTCCAATACTATATATACTATTGGACAAAATTGCTAAAGAAAGTTTTTTTCTCAGTATTTTTGTGCCTTTTTTATTATTCCCTTTTCATAATTTCCTTACATCACTCTAATTTCTTTCCCTGATGTTACCTTTGGCACTTTTTTTTTGTTTGTTTGTTTGTTTTTGCATTTTGGAGAGCAATTGTGGTTAAGTGACTTGCCCAAAGCTCATAAGTGTGTCAATTGTCTAAGGCCAGATTTGAACTCTGGTCCTCCTGACTCTAGGGTGGGTGTTCTATTCACTGCACTACCTAGCCATCCCCACTCTTTTTTTTTCTCTTTAGCTCTTCCAGGAATTCTTGTTGAGCTTGAGTCCAATTAGCATTGTTCTTGGAGGCTTTTTTGTAGCCATTTTCACATTGTTATCTTCCTCTGAGTTGATGTCTTCCCTGCCCCCATAGTTACTTTTTATGGTCATTTTTTTGTTTGTTCATTTTCTCTAGCCTACTTTTTACTTTAAACATTACTCCAAAGTTAGGCTCTGCTCACCTGGGGATGGGGAAGGACTATCCTAAACTTCAAGCTTTTTCAAGTTTCTCTTTTTTTTTTTTTGCAGGGGTAATGGCAGGGCAGTTAGGGTTAAGTAACTTGCCTAACATTACACAGCTAGTAAGTGTTAAGTGTCTGAGGTCAGATTTGAACTCAGGTCCTCCTGACTCCATGGTCAGTGCTCTATTCACTGTGCCACCTAGCTGGCCCACAAGTTTCTCTTTTCAGAGCCAGTTCTGGGAGTCTCTAAATTTTTGGTACTTCTGAGGTGATGTGATCCTGGGAGAAATGTGGTCACTGATCTCTTGGTCTGCACTCTGGCCTTTATCCAGGAACAGCCCTTACTCCCCTATAGCGGCATGTATTTTTGCTCCCTTTTTCTTGGAACTATTACCAGGGCCCCACTTTCTTGTAACCAAACACCAACACACCTCACTGGCCTGGACCTGCTTTAACTTCATTTTTACCTATTGTCTTCCCTCAGAAGAATGTAAGCTCCTTGAGGACAGGAGTGATCTTTCTTTCTGCCTATATTTGTATCCCCACAACTTAGTGCCCAGTACATAGGAAATTTCTAATAAATACTTGCCTACAGCTTGGTTGTTGCTTTTGTCTTTTTATGAGTGGTGGGGGAAGTCATTTAGACGTTGGATTTCATCAAGGCAGAAACCTCCCCCACTGATGCAGCTCAGCGACTCAACTATAACTTAAAACCAAAATAAATGTTTTTCCTGTAGGACTACATGATTGAGCAGCCCATCAGTATTCTCACAGATATTATATTTCAGAGGCAGGGCCTGAGCTCAGGTCAGTCTGCTCCCAAGGCCAGCCCTCTCTCAATAAATCCATGCTTCCTCTTCCGCCCATTCTGAGGACTTCTGAAATCTCATTTGCAAGCTGTACTTTTGAATCTTTCTCCATTTTTTTTTAATCTGTCAGTATGATTCTTGGTTAGGGAGTACAAATTTGATATGACCATTAGAAATGGATAGCTACAGTTTTCCATTTTTAGCCTGGATTTTCAGTTTCTGTCTTGACATTACTATGTTATTGCATGCTTCTAAAGCAGTAATCATTTTTATTCCTTCTGGCCTGTAGGCATATGAGGTGTTTTTTTTCTGTATAGCTGATACTTTTTATATCTATAAACAAGATATTAATTTCTTATTTCAATTAAGTTCATTAGAAAATGGACATGGATAGCTTTGTGTGTTCAAGAATAAAGATCTGAGTTTTAATTATAGAGAGACAGAGACAGACTGAAAGAGATCTAGACAGAGAGATAGCCACAGAAATAGAGACAGTGAAAGACAGAAAAAGAGAGCGATGGAGACCGAGTTAGAGACAGTCAGAGAGAGAGAGACAGAGACAGACAGAGATTCAGAGCGACAGAGAGAAACAGAAAGAGACAGAGAGATAACATTTGTTCACATACGCAATTATGTTCTATTTCTGTCTCCTACATTTTAAATGAACCAGATGTACTGTTGCAGAACTAAGGCCACAAGTATGAAGGACACAAATGAATTTATGAGATATCATTGCTTCAGCCACAGAAATTTATGCCAATTTGCAACTGCTTAGCTAGCAGGCAAGATCTTTCCCCTCTTCTCTTGAGGTGTAAGAGAAGCAAAATTGCCTGAACCTCCTCTTTCATTTCCATAGAAAAAAATGTGGTTGGATTTGGTGGAGCAGGACAGAATGAAGTGTTCTAAGGAGAAATGCTATCAGATATGCAGTGAAGAGAAAAAATGGTGCCAGCCTTTTTCCTAAACTATTAAAAAGATGCCCAGCCTCACAAGGATCCAGAATATTGGGGATTCTAATATAAGAAGGACTGAATCACCTTGAAAGAAATGATTTCATTTTTGTCTCCCTTAATTTTCCTATCTACATTAACATTTCATTTTAAATTCGGAGGGCATTTGTGAAATTAAATCCCACCAACTGGCCGTAATGATCATTAATCAGAAGAAAACAAACAATATTTTATCTCTTCTCCAGTAATGTAAAGAATGTTCAGAACACAGTAAATGCTTTAACAAATTCCCAGTGGATGAATGAATGAATTTTTGAATGAAGACAAGAATGCACAAGTTGCCTAGTTGAAAGGAAGTTGAGATAGGTGTCAAGTTGCTTAGCATGGTACAGTGGATAGAACTTCAGGTGTGTAACATTGACAGGGGCCCTGACCCAGGGTACTAAATGTAAGGGACTCTCACAATGCTTCCACTCACTCAGCAGGCAGAAGCAACTGAGTTTAGCAGCTGGCAAGAATAATTAGTGAAAACAAGAAGCTTCCTGGTGGTATTTCCTCCCCTCCACCATGCCATCCCCCAGGTAGACAGCTCCCTAACTGCCCCAACCTAGTTCTTCCCACAGTGACTTCCCCAGTGGAAGCTTCACAGTGTCAAGAGAGCGTGTGCCCTGTGATCTAAGGCTTCTCTGCCCTGATAAAGGTAGCTCTCATGCTATTTGCCTCAGGGACATTTTGAACTCATCCATTTCTTGAAAAGACAGTGGGAACTGAGGATCAGAAAGCATGATTTTTATTGTTAACTACCCTTTATTCAGCACTTTTGAAGTTTGCAAAGCACTTTACCCAGAACAGAGTAGGTTGTTGCTTGATTATTTAATCAGAACCTTATAATAAGCCTGTGAGTTAGGTACCAAAGGTATAATCCCTATTTCACAGATGAGGAAGGTGAGGCTTAATGGTCTTAAAGGCTTGCTCAGGTTCACCTAACTAAAATTACTGACTGGTAATATTATTTAAATAATAATAATCTTATTTTTAATATTAATTTAATTTTAATTTAAATATTAATTTAAATAATAACAAAATAATTACTTTGCTGGGAAGCTAGGTGGCACAGTGGATAGAGCCCTGGGCCTGGGATCAAAAAAACTCATCTTGGTGAAATCAAATCCAGCCTCAGATACTTACTAGCTGTGTGACCTTGGGCAAGTCACTTAACCCTGTTTGCCTCAGCTCCTCATCTGTACAATAAGTTGGAGAAGGAAATGACCAAGCACTTCAGTATCTTTGCCAAGAAAAACCCACATGGAGTCACAAACAGTCAGGCATAGCAGAAATGACTGAACAACAAACATTATCACTAGTATTAGGCAAGATTCAGCCCTAGGTCTTCCTGCCCCTCACTTCCACAACCTATCTGCTATGTGTGTCCCCTTCCATCCAGTCCCAGCACTGGCTTTAAGGCACTGCATAACCTAGAATGACTCATTTTTTTCTTCTCTGGGCCTCAATGACCTTATCTGTAAAATGAATGAGCTTCAAAAATAGAGTGTCCTCCAATTTTACTCTTCCTTTAGGGAATCCTTTAGATAGATCCTTAAGAAAATGTTATCAGTAGGGGCGGCTAGGTGGCACAGTGAGTAAAGTGCTGGCCCCAGAGTCAGGAGGACCGGAGTTCAGTTTCAGCCTCAGACACTTAACACCCACACAAAATAACTAGCCGTGTAACCTTGGGCAAGTTACTTAACCCCAATTGCCCTCAAAAAGGCAAAAAAAAAATGTTATCAGTGGATGTAAAATTTTTGGTTGACTTTATCATTATTAGTTTCTTTGTTTTTCTGCTGTCTGCAAACCTTGTCTCCTCAGTACCAGATCAATGCCTCTGAGAACACATATGCCTATGAAACTATATATACCTAGTCAGGGTTCTCTTGGAAGGAGGGCTGGACTGAGAACCAGAAAGCATGCCTTCTGCTGCTAATGGCTTCTATAAACAGGGAAGGCATCAACAGTGCCCAACTTGATATCCAATATGGAGGAAAAAGACTCCATGCTATGTGGCAGAGCCCTATCTTCCCTAGAGGACAACAGCCAGAGACTCCAGAGAATCATTTGCATGTGTGATGCGTTTTTTGGGGGGAGTGTACTCTATTTCTATCAATATTGTTATTAGAAGGCATAAGTAATAATACCTATTAATAATAGTAGCTAGCATTTGTATAGCACTTTAAGCAAAGCCCTTTATATCTGCTAGCTCACATAAGGATCCTCATAGCAACCCTGCGAGGTAAGTGCTATTTTTTTTTATTTTATATTTTATTTATATTATTTTTTACATATTACACATGAAGAAACTGAGGGTCAGAAGCATAAAGTGTGTTGTAAAAGGGCTCTCTGCTAGTTACTGTCAGAGGCAGGATTCAAACTCAGGTTTTCCTGACTTCAAGTCCAACACTCTAGCCAGTGACTCTGTCTATCATAGGAGAATTGATTTAGACCTACAAAGAACCCCAGAGGTCATCTAATTCAATCTCCTTATTTTAAAGATGAAGAAACAAAGGCCCAGAGGGCTGAAGGGCTTATGCAAGATCATGCCAGAGCTGGGATGAAAGCCCTGATTGTCTGACTTTTAACCTCGAGTTCTTTCCACTGAACCACACTGCCTCCCAGATAATCTTCTCCAAATAGACAGACTCTCTCTCTCTCTCTCTCTCTCTCTCTCTCTCTCTCTCTCTCTCTCTCTCTCTCTCTCTCTCTCTCTCACATATTCTGTGCCTCTCCCCTTTGCACTGTATTTAATGGTAGGGGAAAAAAAAGTTCTGCCTCAGAAAACTGAAATAGCAACAGAGCAAGAGCAGACACAGACCCCGCCTGGCTCTGTTGTCCCGCTGACGGTGCCAAATTCTTGTCATCAAGCCACTAGTAGAACATGGAAAGAGACTTGTGCTCCAGCAGCTGCTGCTGAGGCTTGGGACTTGGGTAGTTAACTCGCTCTGGCAATGGGGGCCAATAATGACAGTGCTGGGGAGGCCCATGGCAAACCTAAATGCCTGCTATTGAAGAGGTTACTCATAAAGAGGGTTAGCGTTCCTCTGGAGACCCCAAAATACCAGCACCATGGATCCTGATGAATGAATTCAACTCAAGTCTTCTCAGCCAAAGAAGAGTAAAGTTTATTAAAAGTTTGCTTGTATTGGACACAGAATTAAGTCTCTGCTAGGTCATTCTATGGCACTCACACACATGGAGGGAAGATGGGGTCTTATATACAGAAGGTTGTGGGAGGAATCTAGGGGTGGTCTAGAGGAGGAGTTTGGGGAGGGTCAATGAGTGATCAAGGGTGAGAAGGTGCTGGAGGCTACCTGGAGACTACAGACAATGGTGGGCTAGGCCCATTCAAGGGTGGATTGATATTTTGATAGGCTCAAGGGTGGGAAGTCTAGTGACAGAGGTTTAGACCCAGCCACAATTTAAAGCTTATGGCCTCATGCAAATGCCTCATCAAATAGGACAATTAAACCAGAGTCCATACCTCAAAGATTCAAGGAGAGCTCAAGGGGGATCCCAGAGCCCATACCTCATCATTCCCCCCTAAAACAAATGGGACCCAAATTCCTTTGAGGTAAAGGACGAAGGTCTCAGCTTCTGAAAGTACTTCCTGCTGATAAGGGGTGTCAAGGGGTTCCTACCTCCCTAGGTCCCTTCAAAGAGGTCAAACTTCACGTTCAAGGGGTCAGACTCCAGAACGTAGATGATACCAGGTCCAGTGGGCTGGAGAACTTGGATTAAATCAGAGATTTGCATAGCCTTAGTGGTCATCCAGAGGTTGATGCCTTGAAGCATGGAGGAGACAAAACTGGCAAAGAGGTTAAGCAAACCAAGACCAAACAGGCACACAAAAAAAAGAAAAGAGGAAACACAATTTTCCTGGTACAAAGGACAATTTTCCTGGTTGAAATTAAAGATGACTGTGGCAAGGCCAAAATGCTGTCAGATATCCCTTTCCTTTCTAAATTGCTCCATGAACATTCAGCACATGGAAAGCAATAGCAGCCACAGAATGTGATAGTTTTCCAAAAGAGGCAGTAATTCCCAAAGCCTGCTCTCTCCTTCCCTCATCATAGACAATTAAAGGTTTTGCTTTTTTTCTATTAAAGCTAGAGTGGTGGTCAATTTAGTTTTCAAAGTGTCAAAATCTTTCACCTGGTGTTCTGGGCCCCTCTCTAGAGAGAAAGAGTCAGGGCCTTGAGTAGCAATTGATGGTTGCAGTCCCTCCCAGGCCTTGGTTTTAATTGGATATAGACCATGATGGGGGGGGGACACTTTAGGATCTAGGAGTCATACAAATACTGGTGTGGCAGAAGTAGCTCACCCAGGAATTTCCTGATCCCAACTATTGACTCAAGTATCTCCCACACTTTCTGAGGGAACATGGGGAGATCTGGGAGGCTTAACCAGAGAAAATTAGCTTCCCAATTTCACCAACAGGCACTGATAAGGAGACAGGACAAGAGGAGAGAATAAGGAAGGAGTGTTTCAACAACAGATCCTCTAGTATACAGGGGGCTGGGTATGTCTGGAGATATCCCATAGTTTCCCCTTCCATGCCCCTTACCTGACAGTCAAGGGCTGAGTAGGGCCAGAGTAATTAATTAAAATAGGGAATGTAGCTCCCGATATCAATCAGAAAGCAAGTAACCTTACCTTCAACCTCGATGCTTGCCCAGGACTCAGCAAGAGAAATGGAGAAGGTAGGAGCACTGCCAAGCCCTAGGCTTCCCAGTCATTCTGAGTCTTGAGAAGACTGGAGGACAGGGTACTGGGAGGTGGCTCTACCACTTTTACCTCAATGACCATCCTTCCTCCAATGTCCCTCCTGGTCAGATGGGCACAGTTCTAGAGGTATTTGTTTCTGGGGCTCCCTCTGGGGGGTGCCCTGGAGGGGCACTCTTTGGACCAGTGACCCTCCTTGTGGCATCAAAAGCAAGTTTTCCACCTGCCCAACCTGGGCTTCCTCCAATGGGGTCCCCTGGAGGGGCTTTTCCTGGCCATGGCAGCAGCCAAGAATCGAGTATGTCCTCTGTCTCTGGTTAATTTCCTGCGTTCTTTCTACTCTGCTGCAACCAGGTCTTTGTTATTAAAGACTCCAAAGGCCATCTCCAGTAATTGGGCCTGAGGTTTTTGAGGTCCCATTGCCAATTTTTGCAGTTTCCTACTAATATCTGGGGCAGACTGACTAATAAAATACATGTTAAGGATTTCTGCCCCTTCTGTAGAGTCAGGATCTAAATTTGTATACCTTTTAATAGCTTCTACAAGTCTATCTAGGAAAAGGGCGGGATTTTCTTGATTTGTCTGAGAAATTACTCTAACTTTCTGATAATTTACTTGCTTTTGAAATTCAGTTCTTAGGCCTTTTAACAGGCAAAGTACCATATGGTCTCTCTTCTCCCTATACTCCTAGATTTGATAATCCCATCCTGGGTCACTAGTGGGAACAGCAGCTGTTTCTGGGGGGTATTTTCTGGGGTCATTGCTCGTGAAATGATTCCCAAATTTTTGGGCTTGTTCCCAGATTCTATTCTTTTCCTCAGTGGAACAACAGGTAGAGAAGAGGATGTGCAAATCACCCCAAGAAACCTCAAATTGCAGGGATAAGTCCCGAAAGCCTTCAGTTAACATTGTTGGGTTTTTGGAGAATTTACCCAACTTTTCTTTAATTTGATTCAGATCTGAAATGGAGAATGGGACATGCACTCTGGTTCTTCCATCTGATGAGAGAGCTGCTTTCCTTAGGGGACAAAGCCCTGAAGGTGGTGTGGGGACAGAGGCTTGGGAAGGGAGATTGGAAATCTCACTTCCTGTGAGAAAGTGACTGGGGGGTGCTGGCTGAACTGGATTAGACTGTAAGAATGGGGGATCTGTCTGGCAAGGGGGAAGGTCAGCCAGTATCTGAGGATTGGAAGGGGTCAGAAGAGTAGATACCTTGACTGCCTCAGGGATAGGTCCTGAGGGCTGAGTGAGTGTTGCCTCATGGGGAGGGTCACAGAGGGAGGCACTTGAGCCTGACCAGTGTCTAGGACCAGAGTATGGGTCCCTGAGGGGGGAGGGGCCATGCTGGGAGATGTAGGGTAGGAGATATGGATGGTGTAGGAGGCAGGAAATGAGGGGTGTTGGGCTAGAGGAAAAGGGAAGGGGAACCAAGGGGAAAAGGGTTGGGGTGCAGCAGAAGGGGTTGGGGCAGCTGCCTCAATGACCTGAGCAGGATTTGCTGGGGGCAGTGGGAGAGGGGCTGGGCTGAAGCCATAGGAAATGGTTCATTTAATTGGTCCCCATTGCCCTCTGTGGAGGAGCTCTACCTTCAAGCATCTCATGGTCTTTCCTGAGAACCTTGTTCTGAGAAAGTTCAACAAGACCCATTAAGTAGGCAACTTCTATCCATCTTCCTTCTCTGCAACAGTATGATTTGAACTGCAAGAGAGTATTATCTTTTAAAGTCCCCAAAACAGGCCACAATTCATGGTTTTCTAGGCAATATGTAGGCCAAACAGGGCTGCAAAAAAACACTAACTTTTCCAGAGAAACTAAATTTTTTTCCAATGTTGTAAATGATAACCCAAAGGCTAACTTTTGTGAGCTACAGGCATAGGGCTTGAAAGTCCCTTCCTCCATCAAGGAAGGTTTGAGAGTAAGCCTCAAAAAAACAAAAAAAAATCCCACAAAAAAAGTACCTGAAGTTTTCCCAGTTTCCTAGCACCAAGAGAATGCCTCATAAAATAGGATGATTTAATCAGAGTTCAAGAGGGGGTTCTCAGAGCCTGCATGTCATCACTAGGATATCAACCATCTGCTAACAATCTTTCTGGGGCAGGCAGGTGGTGTTCCAAACATGATCCATAAACTGAAACAAGTATTTTGAGGGAGCCAGGCATCTTGGAATGGGGGCTGGGGGGCTGCTCTTGGAATGTACACAGGTTTGGGAGGACATTGTTCACTTTTTCCTACTTAATCACCTCAACCTCTTCCCCTAACATCTACCGAACCATTCCCAGGCCCCCAAACTCCCATTCTTCCTATTTCTTCCAGGAAAAAATACAAACACTTATGTCTGACACTTCATGTCTTTCATAAGAGTTCCCACCTGCCTTTCAGGGTTAATTATTGTAATAGTAATGGAATATTCCATTACTATTGCAATTATACATCACTCCCCTTTTTGTTGCACAAAAAATATTTTAATTTGTTGCTCCCTGTACAGAACAGTCTATGTAGGATCTGTTCCTCTATCTTTGTAAAGGCTATTCATCAGACCTGGAATGTGATGAGGTACAGGCTCTTGGAACCCCCTTTGAACTCTGATTGAATCTCCCCATTTGATGAGGCATTTGCCTTTCATTGTGGCTCTATCCAAATCTTTAGCCCTCCTTTGTCCAGTAACTTCCCACCCTTGATCCTCCCAAAATATCTATATCCAAATCTGTTCCACCTAGCCCACCATTGTCTGTAGTCTCCAGGTAGCTTCCAGCAACTTTCCACCCTTAATCACTCTTTAATGGAATCTGACCTCATTGATTCCTTCTGAAGACCCCTCCCCCAAACTCATTACTGGAGTCTGACCTCATCTGACTCCTTCTGAAGACCTTCTCAAACTCCTCCTCTAGACCATCCCTAGGTTCCTCCCACAACCTTTCTGCCTATTTAAAAGACCCCATCTTGCCTCCATGTGTGTGAGAGTGCCATAGAATGACCTAGCTCAGACTCATTCTGTGTCAGAGATTCTGACCCACTTACTTGCTCATTGCAAGCCTTACAGAAACTAAGACTGCTTAAGAGTGATGAAATATGGTGAACTTTTAATAAACTTGGCTTTTCTTTGGCTGAGAGAAGACTTGAGTTGAATTCATTCAGCAGGACCTGGCATGTTGGTATTTTGGGGTCTTGAGCACCCCTAAACCCTATACCTCCTCAGAATGTACTTTGCCCCCTAACTTCCCTGTCCTAGAATCCTGAACTTTCTTCAAAGACCACTTCAAATTCTTCTTTTATGAGGCTTCTCCTGATCATTCCAGGTACCAGTGTCCCCTAATTTACTTTGTATTGCTTTAAATCTATATTTGTTCATTTATTTAGGTACAAGTCTTCTCCATAGCATTCAATTCCTTAAGAGTAGAGGCCATTTTGTTTTTGCCTTTATAGTCCCTGTCCCTTTCATAGTACCTGGCACATGGTAGCCATGTAATAAATGCTTGCTGATTGATTGATTGCATAACAGGGTAGCTGATCAATGAGGGTCCAGTCCTTCGGGCATAAGCAATATACTCTGTCTGGCAATCCACATGAAGACTTTGTAGGCCTGATTCCAGAAATGTGGATCTTTTCCTTCTCTGCCTTGCATCTTGCACAAGTATCCTCTAACTACTTTTTGTCACCTTACTGTGTACTGACAAAAATTTTTTTCATGGGTGGTTGAGACAAAACTGTGTATATAAAAAGTTAAAATGAAGAACTTGAGGTTTTTCCCCAGTGGCAAGTGAGTCAAGAATGACTGATGGGGTTTAGGCTCTGGGAACCTCCTTGAATTTTCCCACTAGATCTTGTTCCCCAGAGGCCACAAGTCCCCTTTATCAATAGGAGAGACTCTATTACCCTTAACCTAACATAGCCCTCCATTCTCTGTTACCTCACTGTTTCCTACCTTAATCCCATCACAATCCCATTCTATTGGTTCCTGGAGTCTTACCTCAATCCCATCAAGATCCTCCTTAGACTCCTCCTTAAGACCCTCCCTAGAATGCTCCTTCTAGACTACTAGACTTCCCCTAGATCCCTCGCACAGTCTTTCTGTATATAAGATCCATCTTGCCTCCCTGAAAATACTTAGATTCAATATATCTCAGACTCAGTCTGTGTCAGATTGTTTTGGCCCACCTGTCACTACAAGTATCATGAGTATTTTTACTCCTTAAGAGTCTACTGAATGTGACAAATCTTTAATAACTTTACTTTGGCTGAGAGAAGACTTTAGTAGAATTCATTCAGCAGGACCTGGCATGTCAGTATTATGGGGTCTTGAGATTCCCTAAACCCCAAACCTCAACACTACCATAAACCTCTATGTTGGAATATGTGGCATGGAGAACAAATAGCATCAGCAGGAGTGCCCAGTGGCTTGTTGCCAACACCTTATCACTCCACATTTGTACCACATGACCATGAAAACACGGTGTTCTATGCTATGTTTATACTTCCCTGATCTTAGATAAATGAGCACTGGAGATGAAACAGATCAACTGAGATCCTGTGAGCCTTGAAAAAACCATCAAAGACCCCTTAGCAGACTGGGCCTGCAGCAGCAGTGGCCAAGTCTGAGGAGCCAAAAAGTCATAAAGAGTGACCCCTTTACTCAGCCCAGCATTGACTCCATTGACCCATCACCATATTCTGAAAGTAAGAACTACTCCTCCATTGACTCTGAGGTAAACTTTATGGAGAATCCTTAGAAAGATAAAAGAACTTTCTGGGGTCAGAAGATATTGGAGATGGAGGTAAAGTGAATGTTTTCCAGCCATCATGCTAAGTTTGAGCCCACTCTTCCCCCTTCTATGTCTATTTAAGCATTTTATTTCTTCTGCATCTCAGATTCCTGCCTCTGCTTCTTGCGCATCCTGGAAGTTCTCTCAGTCCCTGGCATCTCCTTGGCCTAGAACATCCTATAACTGCTCTTACGAGTACACCCTCCACACTGTCCCTCCTGCTCCCTTTGGTGAGCTGCTCCTACAGTCCCTATTTTGTGGCGGGGACCAGGGCAGGCCTGCCTTCATTCCTTCCAGATCTTGTTCCTAACTTTCTTTGGACTTCAAAATCATGCCCTGAGGTTGGTACCTTTATCCCCACTCAATCTCCACTTATCAGCTACCTTTTGTGTGGTGTCTTCCCATATAAGAGTGTAAGCTCTTTAAGGTCTGGAATTGTCTAGTTCAAGGGTGGGGAACTTGTGGCCTTGAGGTTTTTTAAGTCTTTAACAAAATAAAATCCTTCTATTACAGAGATATGTTCTGTGAAGTTTAGATTCAGCCAAAGGGCCATACTGGAGGACCTAGAGGGCCACATGTGGCCTCAAAGCCACAGATTCCTCATCCTTCATCATGACCTAGTTTTTTCTTCATAGTTGTACCCCAGTCTTAGCACACTGCTGAGCACATAGTCAGTGCTAAATAATTACTTTTTTTCTTTCCTCCTTTCTTTCTTCTTTCTTCCTTTCTTTTTTCTTTCCTTTATTTCTTCATTTCCTTCCTTCTTTCCTCCTTTACTCCCTTCTGTTCTTTCTTATCATTTCTAGAGGAAACTGAGGCCCAGAGTTTGACTTTCCCAAGTCCACACAAGTAGCAAGCAACAGATTAGGTTCAAACACATATGCTCTAATTCCAAATTCGCGGTTCTTGCCATTGTATTAGACTGATTCTGAACATGATAGACAGAATTTCTATCTAGGTATGAGTTAGAAAAAATGGTATCTTCTAACTTGGAAATTCAATCATTTCAATTAATTGAACCAAAGCAAATTATTTAAACATAGAATCCCAGACAGAACATAAATCCTCCTAAGTCTACCCTGGTTTACAAAGATCTAAGTAGTAGATCCCCTAATGTCACAACACTAATGTACATGTTTTATTTTGGGTTTTTTGGGTTTTTGCTTTTTGGAGGGCAGTTGGGGTTAAGTGACTTGCCCAAGGTCATATGTCTAGTTTTTGTTTTAAGTGTCTAAGGCCAGATTTGAACTCAGGTCCTCCTGACTCCAAGGCCGGTGTTCTATTCACTGTTCCACCTAGCCACCCCCTTTTTGTGTTTTTTTCTGTTTTTTTAATGTACATGTTAATAGTGCATACCAGTGGTGACCTATTGTCAATGCTACCTTAGGGGCCCCCAAATGATAGGGGAATATGGTGGACCTCTTAGGACTACTGTGCCTTTGGATTTGCCAGTCACTATTGCATCCTTTCAACCACCTGGGCATCTTTGCATATCACTTGTCTTCCTTTTACTTTTTGCTGTAGGCTTAAGTTCATGTTCCTCATTACTGGATAACAAATCTGCTATTTCCAGGAAAGATGATTGGATTTCATAAGAAAATGGAAAGATTAGATAAATACAAAATCCCTCAAACTCCTCTGTATTCCAGGTAATGTCATTTACAAACATGGCCACACTATTTAGACAGGAAAAGGTTATAGGGCAGAGGGAGAGAATCCACAAGAAAAGAGGGAATGAGACATGTTGCTTGGAAAATGACTAGGTTTACTGCATTTCTGGTCTGTACTTGAATTTTTTTTTCCTATAGGAGCCAGACTGAAAAAAGCAAAGGACAGCAGTCTCTCACTTTTAAGAAACTGAAAATATAAAACCATCAAATTCTTCAATGACATGACCTTCTGAATTAGGCTGCAGATGGCTTCTCTCAGCAGATGTGAATAGCCCTCATCTATTCACAGCAATTGTAAACATAATTATAATCCTCATTTGCAGGGCATTTCACATTGCTATTTCTGGCTATGAGGAGAGAGTTATAGACATAAGAAACATATATTTAAGATAGGCAGTAGAATGTGTTCTATAAAGAACCACACTGAAGTATGGAGGAGCATTGCCTCAGTTGGGCATGGAGAAGCTCCAGCTAGAAGTTCCCTTTTCCTAATCAGCATTACAGAATCTCAGACATTAACATAGTGCCTGACACAGAGTAACTGCTTAATAAATGCTGATTTTATTCATTGATTGATTAGGATGCTGCAGGACAGCTCCACCGAACAGTGGATAGAGCATCGGGATTGGATTCAGGAAGATTCATCATTGTGAGTACAAATCTGGCCTCAGACACTTACTGGCTGTGGAATCCTGGGCAAGTCACTTAATCTTGTTTGTCTCAGTTTCCTCATCTGTAAAATGAGTTGAAGGAAAAAAAAATCACCTATCTTTGCCAAGAAAATCCCAAATGGGGTCACAAATTATTGGACATGACTGAAAATGATGGAACAAAAAGATTGGAAAGAGAGCTTAGAGACCACCTAGTTCAATCCATACCTGGGCACAAATTTCTTCTGCAATATCTTCTACAAGTGACCATTCTAACTCTGGCTAAAACTTTCTGGTGAGTGAGATGGACCCACCTCAGGAGGCTTCTACTTCAGGACAATTCTCCTAGTTAGGAAGATCTTCCCTGATAACAAACTTCAATCGGCCTCTGCAATTTCCACCCATTGTTCTTCATTCTTCCTTGTGGGGAGAAGTAGGATAAGAGTCATACCTCTGCCATATGACAGCCTCTAAGATATATGAAGACAGCGCTCATACATCCTCAGTCTTCTCTTTCTTTAGGCTAAAATTTCTCAAGCTTTTCAATCGATCCTTATATGTAATAATTTCCCAGTTCTTCACCATCCTCACTAGCTTCTTTTGGATGCTTTCCAGTGTGTTAATATTTCACTGAAAAGGAGGTACCCAGAAAGGAATATACCTTAGCTATGGTCTGAGAGAAGCAGATTATAATAGGACTATCACCTTCTTCTACCTGGTCATCATGCCTCTCTCAAGAAAATCTCAATACATTTGTTCTTGTATTTATGTATTATGTATTTATAATATCAGTTGTTTCAGTCCTATCCAACTCTTTGTGATCCCATGTTGGGGTATTCTTGGCAAAGATTCTAGAATGGTTTTTACTTCTTTCTTTAGCTCATTTTACAGATGAGGAAACTGAGACAAACAGAGTTAGATGACTTGCCTAGGGTCACACAGTTAGTAAGTTCCTGAGGGCAGATTTGAACTCACAAAGTTGAGTCGTCCTGACTTTAGTTCCATGTCTCTATTCACTGGGCCACCTAGCTGCCTCTGTTTATTCTTAGGGAGTTGATTGTTGTTTGGAAGTAAGGATTGAAATTTATACCCAGGATATTTTGACTTCTTACATTTGTCCCAGTTTTCTACTCTATAAAGATCTTACTTTGGAACTTTTATCTATATCCAGCATTTAAAGCCTAATCTTGCATCATTTATGGCTTTGAGAAGGAAGCCATCAATGAAGTTATCTAAATCATCAAGAGTCTGTGATCTTATCAGTGTGGCTATTCCCTCTAAGAGCACTGAATAGAACCCATCCATGTCTGTATCCCCCATATGACTCTTGCCTATATCCTCCCATAGGTCCGAAAAGGCAGTCTACCCACTATGATGGGATTGTCCTCAAAACCCCTTGATACTGAATGGATACCAATGGTGCAAACAGGTTGTCTACTGATTGCCCTTTGCTTTTGCCTCATGACAATCCTATCTCCTTCAGTCTTGCCACTCCCTAATAGTATCCTTTACCTCACTTCATCTTAATAATTTTTCATGGATCACACTTTGCACATAATTGAATTGCACAATGCTTCTATCCATTACACCAGAGAAGGCCTGTAACTTCATTCTCTGGAGTCTGCAGTTTACCAAGATTTGATATATTCGGCATTTGAAGACCTCATCCTCCCCTTACATTTGTACTGCCCTAGACAATCACCATGAAGGATATGGAATGTACATTTCCCTGATCTACACCTTTCCTAGGCTTATTCTTTGGAAGGTCATCTCACCAAAGATACATTGTTTAAGGAAACTTGTGTGATTTTAACACACTTATGTCAAATAAAGTTGGAAGCATTTCTTTAAGGAATACTTTGCCACTGAATCAATTTATTTTATAGTCAATAAGAAATCTGAAATCTGAATGTGTTCTGCTCTGCACATTTCATTCAATTGTGTGACTACAGAGATATGATTAGTTTTAGAATATCATTTATGAGAACCTGAATATTCTTTCTTCCATGCATCAAGAATACCCTTGGTATGGGGGTAATTTGGTTTCATGAAATTTTTACAGAGATGAGAAAGTAGACATATAAATCTTTAATTATGAATTATTTCTTGATTATCTTCCAAATTTTTTGTAGCAATAAGTCCCAAGATTATATTTTTAAGTCCCTTGTTATCCTTCCTTCCTTCAGATTGTTTGAAAATCAAGCCCCTGCACAAATCCTTCAAGCTCTCTCTTTCAGAATAGACCTTCTTTCTTCAAACTGATCTAACCCAGTTATTCTTTCAATCTTTAGTTCTTTGAGTGCCACTTCTTCTTCCTCATGCAACACGTTGCAAACTGAGGCAATTAGTCCAAATGTGGTGGTTGCATTGCCATTAATGGAGGAAAGAATTTGTTAGAGAAATCTTTACAAATATCTAGTTTCCATCTGTTAGATGTTCTCTTTCCAGTTTTATTATTTAAATAATTTGGGGTGATTAGCTCAATTGTATCTCTTGCCAAGATTTCTAGAAACTGATTTCCCTTCCACTTTATCTCATTGTTTTAAGAAATAATCATTCTCTATAGAGAAGAAATGCAAAAAGTATCATTTCAGAGAGAAAGAGGGGAAGGAGAGGAGCTTATAGACCCCCAGACCCTGGTTTTGGGAATAAGAACTCACTATTTGACAAAAACTGCTGGAAAAACTGGAATACAGTATGGCATAAACTGGGCATAGACCATTATCTAACACCATATACTAAAATCAAGTCTAAATGGGTGCATGATCTAGGTATAAAGGTTGATACTGTCTTGTAAAACAAGGAATAGTTTACCTATCAGACTTGTGGAGAGGGAAAGATTTTATGACTAAACAAGAATTAGAGAACATTATAAAATGTACAATGGATAATTTTGACTAAATGAAATTGAAAAGCTTCTGTACAAACAAAGCCAATGTAACCAAGATTAAGAGGTTGGTGGGAAATTGGGAAAGAATCTTTACAACCTATGTCTCTGACAAAGGACTAAAATATACAGGGAATTGAGTCAAATTTATAAGAATGCAAGTCATTCCCCAGTTGATAACTGGTCAAAGGATATGAACAGGCAATTTTCAGAGAAAGAAATTAAAGATATCTATAAGCACATGAAGAAATGCTCTCAATCACTATTGATTAGAGAAATGCAAATCAAAACAATTCTGAGGTACCACATCTCACCAGTAAGATTGGCTAAGATGACAAAACAGGAAAATGACAAATGCTGGAGAGGATGTGGGAAAATTAGAATAAGAATGCATTGCTGGTGGAGTTGTGAACTGATCCAGCCTTTCTGGAGATTAATCTGGAATTATGCCCAAAGGGCTATAAGTACTTTCATATCCTTTGACCCAGCAATACCACTCCTAGGGTTATATCCCAAAGAGATCATAGAAGTTGGGGGAAGACCTATATGTACAAAAATGTTTATAACAGCTCTTTTTGTGGTGGCAAAGAACTGGAAATTAAGGGGGTGCCCATCAATTGGGGAATGGCTGAACAAATTGTGGCATATACATGTTATGGAATACTATTGTGCTATAAGAAACGAGGAGCAGACGGTCTTCATATTTAACTGGAGAAGCTTATACAAACTGATGATGAGTGAGAAGAGTGGAACCAGGAGAAATTTGTACACAATTACAGACAGAACATATGTGTGATGAACAACTTTGATAGACTAGACTCTTTTCAGCAATGCAATGACATAAGTCAACCCCAAAAGACTCATGATGGAGAGAAATATGTGTATCCAGAGAAAGAACTAGAAAGAACTGAGTTTATATCCAGGTGGAAGCAAAATACCTGATCTTTTTCCTTCTCTTGTTTGATTTTATGTCCTCTTTACCATTTTTGCTTCCATCTGATTCAATCTGTCTTTATAAGCTGACTAATGTATAATGTGAAAGTATTTACAGATCCTATACTTGACTATATGCTGCCATGGGGGGAAGGAGAGGGAGGGGGACAAAATGTGAAACTCAAGGAATTGTGGAATTGAATCCTGTAAACTAAAAGGAAACAAACAAATTAATTATAAAATAAAAAAATATTTTTAAAAAATTACCCATCATCTTTCACCATCCTCCATAAGATATGAAAATCAATCATACCCTGAACAAAATGATTGTTCACTTTTTTTTAAAGCATAATTATATTTTTAAAAATCAATAGTGACCTGATATCCAAAAATATGGTAATGATTCAGTAAATGGCAGCATATTACAATGTCAGAATACAATAATGGACAACAATTTCCTCATCTGAAAATAGAAAAGTTTTTACTAGATGACCTCTGAGGTCCCTTCCAACTTGAAATGTATGATCTGTGACCTATGATTGAATCAAGAGTGACAAGTATGAGGAATTCAAAGAAATCAGAGATTTGTGAAATAATACAAAGTGAAAAAATAGAGCCAGAAAACAGTAACACATACTATAAATGACCATTTAAGAAGTAAAGTTAATAATTTAGAAACTAAAATTTTGTGCAAATTTGCTGATAATTGAAATTGAATACTAACTGTGAATTAAAATTCATAAGATTAATTCAAACAATTAGCAAATTTATATTTAATGTTAAGCTCATAATATTTTTTTTTTCAAATAAATTTACAACCAAATTCTAAACTAGTGTTGACAATGGAAGCCCCATAACTCCTCTCTTGGAAAGTAAATCAAATGTTTACTGGCTCAGGGAAAGTATAGGCATTTTTGGTTTCATTGAGGAGATTAATATAAAACAGCTAAACTTTCTTAGGAAATGATGCTACTGTTGTAAGGTATTTGTTACTTTATCCATTCTGTTTTGCAATGTTTGCTATTTTATCTTTTCTATCTAGAGCTAGGAGCAGCTAGGTTGTGCAATGGGTAGAACACCAGGCCTCAAATTAAGAATGGAGTTCAAATCCAGCCTCCAATACTTTCTAGCTGTGGAACCCAGGAAAAGATACTTACCTTCTGTTTGACTCAGGTTTCTCATCTCCAGAATGAGGATAATAATAGCATATGCCTGCCAGGTTTGTTAATAATAATATTTGTCAAATGCTTAGCATAGTGCCTAGAATATAATATGCACCATGTAAATGTTAGCTATTACTATTGTTATTAAAATAGTCAAGGTTTGAGTTCTCAAACCTAAATGCTGTATCTTCTCCATTTCAAAACAAATAATTGCCAAGTCAATTTAGTTTGTTGTATCAGTGTAAAATCTAATATTTAAAATGAATAATTTATGTGTTTTTAAAGAGTTTATAACCAAATTGCAAAGCAGCACTGCTTTTGGATGCCATCTGGCAAGTAAACCTTGACAAGAGATGCAATTAAGATAGTCATTGGTTCCTGGTCACTTAGTCTCTCCAACTGACAATGAAACTGAATACAAGAAGTGAGCACCAAAGACAATGAGGTAATAGAGAAGTTCCATTTGGACTTTGTAAAGGGCCTACTTTCAGTCATTGTACGTTTTTGGTTTTCAAAGAGGTGTGAGACCTTGAGTTGCTCACAGACTGACATCTATAAGCGTATCATAAAGAGCCTAAGACTGGAAGTTACTCATTCCCAGACTGTAAAAGCCAAGATGTGTTCTTATCCCATTCATCCTTTAGAGAGTAGGAAGAACTTCCTGATCTATTCCAGGGAAACCATTGGCAGGCTGAGGATCAAACACACTCTTCCTGAGCTTTAAAAAACTAGCTAGCTCTTAAATGCACCTGGAACAGAGTTTTGCAAGGGGTGAAGGGTGAAGGGTGAACAGAAATTCATTTGTCCTCTCCTCCACCAAGGCAATGCCTAGTGGAACAGAGTCTAACTGTAAGCTGAGCAAGTCAGAGAACCTTTGGGGGGAAAGCTGCTCTGGTGGGAGAGAAAAAGGTCCAGCTGGAGAATTAAGTTGTGGAGAATAGACAGCCAGGGAGCCCAGGTTGAAAGCAACACCATGAGAAATTGAGGGGGCCCTGAAGTATGAGAGGTATAATTTCCTTTGGTCTCATGTGCTCCAGAATAGTGTGCTTCCCTACTACTATAGTCTTAGTATATGGTCATGCTTCTCAATGACAATGTGTATTGCTCCCAAAGTTATGGAGGAATACTATTCTTGTTATGTCATTAATGCCTTTGCTTTGAGTTAAACAATGTGCTAAGTATGAAAGGTAAACACACCAGTAAGAGGTCATGGGCTATGGTTTTAAGAGTGCATAAGAGTGAATAATTATATTGAACCTGTTATAGTCATACAAACACACACACAGTGTGTGTGTGTGTGTGTGTGTGTGTAAATTGAGTGTAGATTGGAGGGAGGAGTCAAGAATGTAGAAGAGAAATGTAAAATACTTAGGGAAAGAGGACCTCGTAGATGGAGAAATGAGTAAAGTCTTCTTATAGATGTCACCTGAGCTAAACTTTGAAGGAAAGCAGATTTTCTAAAATTCAGAGAAGAAAGAACATCTCCAAGGTTCCTTCCAGTTCTCAATCTACAATGACGTTAACAATCCTACTCTTCTCCCCCTTTCTCAGAACATTATTCATATCTTAATGTTATTTAAGATGACACAGACTGTGAGGGGCTGCCATGTCCCTCCTCCCTGTATTCTTCCATAATCTCTATCTAAAATTTGAAGACTCCTCTGCCTCTGTTGTCTCATTAACATACACATCAAGCTCAATTGACATTTTCCTAATTAAAATGACTACATTTGGTCTGGGAGAACTGCAGACTGATTAGGTCATAGCAGTTCCCACTATGGGAAATTTCTTTCCCAGGTTGGCTTGGCAGAGAACCAGACTCCTGGTCTCCTGGGTCTGGTGCCGCATGGAGCTTTCTGAATTCGTATTTAGTTGGTTTGAATATATGAGGGCCGTGGATGCTCCATTCCATGCATTTAAATCACCTGGGTTTTCCTTATGGTTATGCCTTAAGGTACATTTTTCTTGAAGGACATATACACATATGGGTATATATTTTCATACATATACATATGTGTGTACATAAATTAATGAAAAAGTATGTAAATTTAAAATAAATCGACATTGGCAAGAACTTTATAAAAAAGTCTTGCAAGGATCCACTTATATACTATAAACTGCTTAGGGAGGATAGCCATAGATTCTGGGTTTGTTCCGGTTTTGTTGTTGCTGTTGTATCCTTTCAATGTAATAAGTAG
>NW_027185697.1:18122663-18125322 GCF_028583685.1 Petaurus breviceps papuanus | reverse complement strand
AAGGAAGGAAGGAAGGAAGGAAGGAAGGAAGGAAGGAAGGAAGGAATAGAGGGAGGGGAGGGAGAGAGGGAGGGAGGGGGGAAGAAGGAAGGAAGGAAGGAAGGAAGGAAGGAAGGAAGGAAGGAAGGAAGGAAGGAAGGAAGGAAGGAAGGAAGGAAGGAAAGAAGGAAGGGAGGAAGGAAGGGAGGGAGGGAAGGAAGGAGGGAAGCAAAAAATAAGTAAAGAACGGGAAAACAGGAGGGAAGGAGAAAGGAAAGGAGAAAAGAGTATTTATTAATTATTTACTATGTGCCAGGTACCATGCAAAGACCTGAAAATAAAAAATGAAAAAGTCTTATAGTTCTTGCCCTCAGGGAGCTTATAGTCTTATAATGGAAAAAAACAACACATATTGGGGAATGGTGTCCAGGGAGAAGCAGTTTGGTCCCAGAAGTTACTGGAATAATGAGTAGAATCATATTAATGAATAGACAATATTTTGGAAGGATGTTAGTTTGAATCTACATTCTGAGAAAAAGAATTACATCTTTATTGCAACATAATTAGTTTCCTCTATATCCCTAGGTATTTTACTCTATTCATTTAAAACCATTATTCTAAGGAGCCCATAGGCTTCATCAAACTCCAAAAGGGATCCATGACACAAATAAAAAAAAATGTTTTTGAGCTCCTGAGGGAGACAGTCTCTATGTTTCCTTCCATCTCTGAAGCACAGTGTGAAGATTATTACTCAACTGTGCATTAAGACTGTGTTGATGCTTGCTACAGTCTTCAAATTATAAAAAGAAAACCACACTTGGTAGGACCATATCTCTAGCTGAGTATTCAAAGGTTTATTAATCAATTAATTTTTTTTTTGCTTTTTGGAGGGCAATTGGGGTTAAGTGACTTGCCCAACATCACACAGATAGTTTTTGTGTTAAGTGTCTGAGGCCGGATTTGAACTCGGGTCCTCCTGACTCCAGAGCCAGTGCTCTATTCACTGTGCCACCTAGCCACCCCCACAAAAGTTTATTTTTGACAAGAGGGAGCAAAAAAGTAGAAACAACCAGTTACAAATGGAATGTGCATCCCATAATAATCATGCCAGGAAACAGTGTATTCTGTGAAGAGCTGGGCATCCAGATGAGATTGTGAAAAGGGATGGTAAAAAGCCTCCCAACTACCTTGAGATCAACTGAATGGAGAAATCATGGATGGTTTGCCTAGAGGAAAGAAAACTTAGAAGGAGGTCTTCAAGTAGGAAAAGGACAAGGACTTACTTTTCTTCAATTTGACTTTAGGGAACAGAATTAGCACTGAGAAGAATTTAGTCTAGATTTAAAAGAAAAAGCAAAACAATGACATCAAAAGCAAAACAAAATCTTCCTAACAATTAGAGGTCTTTAAAAGTGGAATTGCATGCCCCCAATCAGAGTGACTTGTCCCTCAGTAGACATCTATATGCAGAGGCTTAAAGGCCACTTGACTAGTGGGCTAATGAAGGGATTCTTATTCAGTTATGGGTGGGACCAAGTAAGAGTAAACCAGGCTAAAACCAGTGCATAATACTTTGCACATGGCTGTCCAAATTCTTCACTCTAACTTTTTACAGCCTTTCACCACTAAGCCAAACAGTTCAGGGCTGGCATCTGGCCTAGGGAAGTGAAAAGCTCAAATATTTCAACAAAATTAGTCTTAGGGAAAGGTAACTTGAAGAATAACAAAATTTCTGAGCTAGAAGGGACCTCAGGGGCCTTCTAATCCTTCCCTAACTGTATTTCATTTCATTCTCCTAATATTGAGAAATATGGGCTTCAAAATCCTTCCTAACCATCCTAACAAATGTTAAGAAGTATTCACACCTTGGGTGAGTCACTTAATGAGCTTCTTTATGGCTCATTGTCTTCATCTATAAATGACAGAGATGGACAGAGGAGTAAGTCCAATCTCTAAATCTATGGCCCTTCAATTAAAATAAATTGATCAATTTGATTAAATTAATTATATTCTTTTCCACAAAACACAGTGTAAACATTTAAGTATACACAAAATATTTGCAAAGAAGGTGACCCAGTGGATAAACCTGGGATCTGGAAGACTTGAGTTCAAATCCAGTCTTAGAAACTTACAAGCTGTGTGGCCTCAGGTAAATCACTTGACCCTGTTTGTCTCAGTTTCCTGATCTGTAAAATGAGCTAGAGGGGGAAATGGCAAAGCACTCTGGTATCTGCCAAGAAAAGCCCAATAGAGTAGTGAAGCATAGGACATGACTGAAACAAGTAAACAGCAATAAACATGGAGGGTCAGCCTACTTCAGAGAGGCCATAGGAAGACCAGAAGGAACTTTAAAAGTTAGCTATGTGTAATCCTTTCATTGTATACATAAGGATACTGAGGCACATAGAGTCAGGCAACAAGCATTTATGGGAGTTTGTCATTATACAGTATGAAGTAACAAAAATAGGATTCAAATCCAGTTCCACTGACTCCAAGTTTAACATTTTTTTTTATTCTCCCAGGGGTTAGTCTCTCCCCCCATCCCCATTTCTGTCTGTCAGTCTCTCTCTCTCTCTCTCTCTCTCTCTCTCTCTCTCTCTCTCTCTCTCTCTCTCTCTCTCTCTCTCTCTCTCTCTCTCTCTCTCTCTCTCTCTCTCTCTCTCTCTCTCTCTCTCTCTCT
>NW_027185697.1:18102531-18122653 GCF_028583685.1 Petaurus breviceps papuanus | reverse complement strand
TCTCTCTCTCTCTCTCTCTCTCTCTCTCTCTCTCTCTCTCTCTCTCTTTCCCTGTCTCTGTTTCTCTCTGTCTCTCCCCTCCTCTTTGTCTCTCTGTCTGTCTGTCTCTGTGTCTCTCTAGCTGTCTCTTCCCTCATCTATCTCTGTCTGTCTGTCTCTCTCTCTCTCTCTCTGATAGACCCCTTTAGCATTCTACTAATACTCATCAGTCCCCTTTTCAGAATAGTATTTTAAATGTAATTTAAATATATAGGATTACAAAGGACACTAAAATGTTAAAAGCTACCAAGATATATATTTCTAAAGTTCATGTACAGCCAGGCTAAACACCCCTCTATATCCATATCCTACTGTTTCCTATTAATAGCTGGAAAAGATGGTATATCTGCCCTACTAATTGTGTTTTTTATGCTTTTTTTAAGAAATAATAGGACTTTTTTTCTTTTTAACAAAGACTAGAGAATTACCTTCACTGAAGCAGGCTTAACTATGGGTAGAAATTTTATTGGATCGTGAATTCAGTTTTATGGTTCTAAGCACCAGTCTAACCTAACAACATTTCATTAAAATCTGCACTTGGAGCATAAATCACTTGGGTACACATTTCTCTGGGAATAAAATGATCACACTGTAGGAATGAATGTGTGTATTCAAATCTAGTCAAACAGGAAGGAAAGCAATGCACAGTGAATAGATGGATCCTCTGAACGACTCCGTCATTTAAGTGATGGATGATCACCATTATTCTTGCTAATTGGTATTCTGGTTTTTCTAAGAATTCAAAACTTTGTAAATTGATTTGCAACATGTACAGAAAGCATTGATTCAGGGAAGCATTGGCAGTAATTTTCTGAAGTGTCAGAACTGGATGTGAACAAGCCTCAGAGAGTCTTTACAGGCAGTGAGGGAAGGACGTCTAAGTGGCACACCGTGCCAGAGGCAAGTAGATTCTGGAGCTGACCTGACAGGCTGTAACGCCACACACGAACTTCTTTCCAGAAGAATGCTACTGTGAATAGCTTCTAAGGTTCTGATTACACAGTATAGTGAATACTCTATTTAATCCATAACAAATCAGAGCAAAACATTCACAGAGAATCAAGGTACAGCATTCACAATGTTACAACTTATCACAGAAAATCAAAATACAGCATTCACAATGACATCACTAAAATGGCCACATAGTTTTCCCTAAAGTGGTCACAGTAGTTTTCAACAAAGTACAATTATTTCGTAACTCAATCATTCAATCATCCTTAAGGAGACTTGCCTCCTTAAGGGACACAAAATACAATAATTAAAGTTCTCCACTTATGGGGCTACTAAGTTACAAATCAGTCATTATTCAGTCAACAGTCACTATTCAATCATCAGTCACGACTCAGTCATTAGTCACTACTCAATACCCTCTTAAAGGATAGTAGAAAATAAACAGGCCATCCACCCCTTGATCACAAGTAATCACAATCTTCTCAGTCAGTACACAGTATCCAAGTAAAGTCTTCTTTCAGCTTGACTCGAGGCTGACTCTCAGTTTCCATGGTTCCTCCTCCATGGTCCCAGCTCCACCTGTCACCTGGATTCAAAGGCAGGCAGTTCCCAGCTTCTTGTCTAGTTCTTTGTCCAGTTCCCATTTCATATTGAAGCTCACAGTGTCCAATCCACATCAAGTCCTTCACAGTTCCTATCTCTGGGAAGGCAAAGCTTAACAGAGCCACAATAATATTCATACACTTGGCCAGCACCATCATCAATTCACTATCTGCCTGTGAAATCAACTCAGACCCACCAACAACGTCTGAGAACTCAACACAAATCATCAACATAGAAATCAACACTAACCCACAAACAAGGTCCAAGAGGTCAGCACAAATCATCAGTGAAGTCCCAGGACCTCCAAAACCCTCCTCCAGGACTTCTGTAAACATATGTGAGGGATAATTTGCAGTGAAGTTTCCCCATTCTGAAAAATCAAATCTAGAGTGGCTTCAGCATCCACTCGGCCTAAGTTTAGAAGTTACCTGACCTTGCAGGAATCTGGGACTTAGAGCAATGGAGACCCTCCCCAGTGCCACTTGAGCACAATATAAGCCAAATTAGGACAGAAGGGCTTTCTCAAATGTACTTTGGGTGATCTACTGTTTCCTTGTTCAGATACTTGAGGTAGATTGCCCAGCTTAGATTGTACACCTAACGTCTAGCCAATGGAAGAAAAGGGTCAGGAGGGGGTGGGGGAGAATTCCCCATTAGGGCTTTATAACTTCACCATTTCCTTTTGTAAATTGCTTCTCATCCCTGACAATTTGTCAGGAGGGTGGCCTTTTCTTGAGATGGTATTTAAACCATTCTTTTCTGCTTCCTACCTTGAGAAGCCTCTGAATATTATTGGGTAAGGATTTCTGTTGCACACAGAATACTTCTGCACAAAGTATCCCAAACAAACATCTTCACAGACAGAGCAGACAAACAGAGTTCCAGGATACCACAAGTATTCCCCTTGACACTGCCACCACAAGTCTTTTCCTCAGTTCCTGCTGTCTCTGGCCCTGGGGGTCTCCTTATATAGTCATTAGCTCCTCTCTGGGAGTTCAAAGGTTGTGGAGTTTACATGTTGTTTCTTAACAGACTGAAACAAGGTATTAATTCAATAGATGGAATAGGGTGTGAACTACTTCTGTGCTTGCCATTCCACAGGGCCAGTCTAGCAAAGCTTCACGCCTGATACGAACTGCCCAGCTTGGCATTTAAAGTCTTCATGGACCTGGTTCCACACAATGTTCCCAGGCTTATTCCATATTGCTCCCCTCTACAATCCACTCAAATATTCTTGACATCCCCCACACCCTGCATTCTTTGTACCATCTCCAAGCCTTGCATGGCTGTAATACCATCTGTATGCCCCTCTGCTTCTTAGAATGCCTCCTTCCTTTCGAAGCTCAAACCAAGCCTTTCCTACTAACTTCCCCATGCCCAACATCGACTTGCATTCACTTCACATTGACTTCTCCATGTATGGATATGCTACTCCCATAGTTAGAATACAAGCTCCTTGAGGGCAGGGCTATTTCATTTTCATCTTTGTTCTCCCAGAGTTGATTGGTTAGTTGCTTGGTTGCTCTTCATTTTTCAAGAGAACCAAAATGATATCACTATTCTAGAGTCAAGTTTTAATGTGTCCATTTGATGAGGTACAGGCTCTGGGAACTCCCTTGAGCTCCTTGAATCTACCCACTAAGGCATTTGCCTGAGGCCATAGGCCTTTCATTGTGCCTGTGCCCAAATCTTTGGCCTTTCTTTGTTCAGCAACTTCCCATCCTAGATCCTCACAATACCCAAATCTGTTCCACCCTTGAACTAGCCTAGCCCACCATTGTCCTGTGATCCAGGTAGCCTCCAGCAACTTCCCACCCTTACTCACTCATTTCCTGGAGTCTGACCTCATTGAGTCCTCCTGAAGACCCTCCCCAAACTCATTACTGGAGTCTGACCTCATCTCACTTCTCCTGAAGACCCTTCCCAAACTCCCCCTCTAGAGTACCCCTAGATTCCTGCCACAACCTTTCTGTATGTAAGATGCCATCTTTCCTCCATGTGGTGTGAGAGAGCCATAGAATTTTCTAGCACAGACTTGCTCTGTGTCAGATGATTCTGGCCCTCTTGCCCAATGCAAGGATCACAGGCACAGAGGCTCCTTAAAAGTCTACCCAATATGGTGACCTTTTAATAAATTTAGCTTTTCTTTGGCTGAGAGAAGACTTGAGTCAAATTCATTTGGCAGGACCTGGCATGTTGGATTTCTGGGGGTCTCAAGCACTCCTAATCCTATACATCATTTTATGATGACAGTCTTCACAACTGTGGTTGATCAGATCAATACGATCTCAGAATGCTCTTGCACAGGTGGTACACAAATAAGCCATGTGAACATTTGGTATGGATGCTAAATTTGTACACCCTGGATTTCCTTTAAGCTATTTCAATTCTGCTTTGCTCATAGAGCACAGTGCCTTCTCTGATGTGGGCATGCCGTGCTGAGCAGTCCTGTGCCAGCGTCTCCCATGTCACACAATCAATTCCAAAGTTCTTCAGGGAGACCTGGAGAGTGTCTTTTTATTCTTCTTCTGACCACCAGATAAATGCTTGCCCTGTGAGAGATCTCCATAAAATAGTCCATTTGGCAAGTGTATATTTTGCATTCAAACGACATGGCCAGTCCACCAGAGTTGTGCTCTCTGAAGCAGAGTTTGAATGCTTGGCAGTCTAGTTCGAGTAAGGACCTCAGAGTCTGGCACCTTATCTTTCCAGGTGATCTTCAGAATCTTCCTAAGGCAATTTAAATGAACTTTAGCTTACAAAAGGCCAAGGTCTCACACTGTGTCTGGTCATCACCAGTCATCCTGACCTGAATGGATCACTGGGCCCAGATGGTTCTGGAGGAGGGATTGAGGCTGATGACTGCACAGCTCTGCCTCACTTACATCTAATCCACTTGCAAGTTAAGACCTCACCCTCCTGATGTCATCAGTCTTCTTGGACAATGAAGAACAAACATCAACCACCACGGAACAGTGTCTGACTCATAGCAGGAATGACTGATACTTAACCAGTTCTTGATGATTTATTCATTGATCCTGACTCAGACCAGCTCTCCAACCTCTAATGATTCTAATCTAAGCCATACTGACTCTCTCTTAGATTTTTTTTTAATCTGGGAGCAAGGCTAGGGAGCATTCCAATTCCCAGGTATTTGGGGATTGGAGCTAAATCTGTCCATGCAATTAGAATTTCTTTACATACAGCCAGTAACTTGTTTATAAAGAAAAACAGGAAGAATTCTAGTAGCAAATGAGTATTTGTGTGGGAGGATACATATTGATTTATGCAGCCTACTTCCCTGAGTTTTACATTGTGGAATGTGAGGAAGTACTTAGGGAATGCTGAAAATTAATTACTTAAGGTTTCAGAGTTTGTATTTAGATTTGTGTTAAATATTATACATGTGTAACCATGTATTTGGTTGACGGAGCTGACCTGGAAAGGAGTTTATAAGGAGAGGGAGGGGAAAAAATGGATGATGGGTGGGGAGAGAGAAGGAGAGACAGAGACAGAGACAGAGAGAGGGGGGGAGACAGGCAGACAGAAACAGAGAGAGAGAGAGCAAAGGATGAGGTCACACAGGTGGAGACACAGAGAGACAGAGACACAGATGGGGAGAAGACTTAGACCAATTTGGCTCTCTCACGAAGACTGAAACTTCTATATATAGGAGAAGAAAATAGTTTCTGCATCTTGGATTATTTAATCATGAATAACAGGGTTCCCTTTTCTGCTTTCTGAGTGCTGATATACTAAAGACATGGGTTTTCATCTTTGTAGAGAGGTCCTGGTGGGAAAGTTCTAGCTACCAAGAGAGTACAACTATTCTGCAATTTATAGCTTTAGAGAGGTGTCTGGAGTCAAAAAGAGATTAATTAGCTTACAGAGGCTTACCTAGCCAATCCATGTTGGAGATTAGACATAAATCAGGTTGTCCTGACTCTAGTCATCATTGCAAGAATTAGTTCTTTCTCTTCTCTTTTATTGGGGTGGGGGAGCAGATTTGTAATTTAAGTAGCATATCCATTTTGGAAATTGTTGTAGTGGATGGAGAAAGATGCTGGTTTGAAACCACTATCTGTCAAACTTCCTTTTCAGCAGTTCCTGGGAATTTCTCCTGTTTTTCTCCCCACACCATTTGAAGCCTTAGGCTTGATCACTGTATTCCTGTACCCTCTCCTTACCTACCCTTTGCCATTCTCTTAAAACCCAGACCATGCCTGGGGGAAAGTTCATAACAAAATGATAGATGTGATTATAAAAGACAAGGTGGACCAGTCTAGGTAATTCTTCAAATGAAAGGCATCATAAGGGAGTGGATGGGGTCTGGCTTTGGAATCAGGACAAGCTGGTCAAGGTTTAACAACCTGTTCTCTGAAGAAAATGTACACATGGCACAATTTGAAGTTTAATCTGTATTAACATTTTCACTTTAAGTCTGGATAATCAACACAACAATAAAACAAGCCCGATTTCTAGCAGTTGCCAGAAAATGACTAATCTTAACATTGGAAATGTCAAGTGAGCCCCAGAGCTGAGCCGACTGAAGCATAACCTCTCCCCAGACCACCTAAGACAACATTTGGGACAGTCAGTGGGGGAAAGTAGCTTGGCTGCCCTTACTTAGAACTTGGATGAGATTCACCAAGTATCTAGCCCTTCACAAGATTTGAAGGACTTGTAGGCCTTGCCATCTGCCTTACCTCTGAAACTTAAAGGCCTCTGGGGGCTGCCATTTGCCCTACCACTACACCCTCCAGACTCCTGAATAGTACAATCCCTGAGCACTCTTGGTGCCACTACTCTGCCATCTACTCTGCTGCTAAACCCCTAAGATTCCCAAGCCTTCCCAGCTGCCCTAAAGCTGAACTCTCATCTATGTGTTGTCTCCCTCAATTAGAGTATGACTTCTTGAGATCAGAGACTTACTCATTTGTTCTCTTTGTAGTTCTAGCATTTAATGCAGTGTTTAGCACATAGTAACTTTATTTCATTCTTTCATTTATTTAGTCAGTCTTCTTCATCATCTTTCATTGACCTAGCTTTCTTTTAAAAAATTATAGTTTTGATGACACCAGCTTTATAATATTGGTTAAGAATAAATAAATAATCATTTCTGATTTTGTAAAAGCTATTTCCTTTGTGAGTCTAGATATTTTGTTTCTCCAAGTACATTTTATTATTTTGTCAAATTGTATAAAGTTTTAGTGCTATTCTAATTAAACTACTAAGATCAATCAACCTATAAACATTTATTAAGTACTTGCTACATGTCAGGCACTGGGCTAAGTGGTGGGGATGCAAAAGAAGTCAAAAGACAGTCCTTGCCCTCAATGACCTTGTAATTGAATGAAGGAGATAACATGCAAACAAATATAGATGAAGAAAGCAATAAACAAGATATAACTAGGAAATGATTAGCTGAAGGAAGGCCCTAGAATTAAGAATCTTCCCCCCAAAAAAATGACTGTCATCTGTGCCAACATAAGGCGACTTCCATCTCCTGCGGCCAGCCCCAATCTCCCAACTGGAACGTGGAGTACATTAGGAACAAAGAGGAGCAATCTTCCTTCTGACTTCAGGTCTGCCATCTCCTGCCAAAACTGGCCAAAGAGGGACAAGGAGGAAGAATATTGGTGGGAATGGCACTTCTGTCTCCTAGGGGCAGATTCAACTCCCATCTTCTGTTGCAGGCTTTTCCTACCTATCTTCACCCTTCAGAAGGAAAGAGGGGATGGAAGGCACAAGGTACTAGGTGACAGGAAATATTGGCACAAGGTACAAAGTGACAGAAAATCTTGGCCAATCTTCTCACCTGAGAAGGCTGAGCAGAAGTGGTGTTGTTGTTGAGTTATTTTTAGTCATGTCCAACTTTTTGTGATCTTATAGGGGTTTTCTTGGCAGAGATCCTGGAGTGGATTTCCAATTCCTTTTCCAGCTCATTTTACAGATGAGGAAACTGAGACAAACAGGGTTAAGTGACTTGCCTAGGGTCACATAACTAATAAGTGTCTGAGACCAGATTTAAACTCAGGAAGATAAGTCCTCCTAACTCCAATTCCACTGTTCCATCCCCTGAGCCATCTACCTGTTCTAAGAAAGATAGACTGGGGCCATCAAAATGCCTTCCTAACAGTTCAGAACTTCACCTACAAGTCTTGCCCCAAGAAAACCCTCATCTTCATCACCATCAGCAACATCTCCTCAGGCTCAACAATCCACATAGATCCAAGTCTGTAATTTTCATCTACTCAGAGGAATGATGGCAACCAGATATCCATCACAGCTAAATTTGACTCCGAGTCAGTGGCCAAAGTGTTATTTTATGAACCTGCCAACTTAATGGAATATTATAAACACAACTGCTGATTTATATCATGCATAGATTGATCTAACACCCTGTGAGGGTGGTAACAGTATTTCGTATTTCACACCAAAGTTAAACCCTGGGGGTATCTAACTTGTTAAGATGCCACCAGTAACATTAACTCAGGAGGGATTCTTAATTTTTGAGTTTAAAGAAATTGGCAAATTAGATAGTCGTGACATATCTGTCTGTAGTTATGAGTCGTGGAAAAGGGGGAAAGGAGGGACACATTTTCTGATTCTGCCTTATTACTGCCCTGTAGGTGCTCTTTGTTTCCATGAACCTTGACTAGTAGTAATTCCCCAATCTCCCCTCTCCATCTCTCATCTTCATGCCTTTATGACTATATCCCATCCAAAGAATGAAGCCCTTCCTCACCTCTATCTCTAAGAATATTCAGCTTTCTTCAGGATCAGGTATGACTTCCTATGTAAAAATATTTCTCTAGGTCCTAGACCTTTAGTCCTCTTTAAAATAGCTACTATCAGTTAGGTTACAGTAGGGGTTCCTTTAATAGCTGACATTCAATCACATATGGGGTCCCTTCTGACTCTCAAATTCTGTGATTCTATAATACGGTACTTCTTTATTTATGTCCCTCCAAGCAGTTCTTGTCTTTCTTTCCTCATAAGATGCTAAGATATTTAAAAACAGGATCTGAATTATCTGCATCTTTGGAACCCTGTTGCCAGACATTGACTCTGGTGAATGGAGTGATGAAGCACTGGTTTAAATCACAGCTCTGGTGATTACTGACAACATGACGCGAAGTAGGTACCTTAACCTGAGCCTGGGTTGTATTGTCTATAAAAATGGAGACAATAATAGGTGCATGCCTATAAGTTTACTATATTTACTACAAGAAATGTGCTTTACAGACCTTTTATTCTACTGGTAATTATGATTTGGGGAAGAAATTAAAGGTTTGGTTTGGTTTCCTGGCACACCCCAAAGATGATCAAGTTATCTGATTTCAGAAGGCCATTTGGCAAAATGTTTCATAGCCTCTCATGGCAGAAAAGATAGACAGATGTAGACAGATGTGACTAGAGAGTAGTATCATCAAATAAATCTGAAAAGGCAGAATGGACAGAAACGGCCCATGGTGATTAATGAGTTATTGTAACCTTGGACAGTGGTCTCTAGCAGTAGATCTTAGAGATCTGACATGTTCAACATTGCTTTATCAAAAGGGGAAAATTAACAGTCCCAGTTCTCAGTAAACTTATATGTAATAATAGGCAACATGTCATGATAATAGTAATAACAATTAGCATTTATATAATTTTTGAAGGCTTCCAAAGCACACTACAAATATTATTTCACTTTATCTTCACAAGAGCCCCAGCAGGTAATTTTATAGACTAGAAAACAATTTTACAGATCAGGAAACTGAGACAGGCAGAGGCTTAGGGACTTATTCAGAATCAAATAGCTAATAAATGTCTGAGGCCAGAGTTGAACACAGTTTTCCTTTCTCCAAGTTCAACATTTTGTTCACTGTGTCATCTAGTTGCTTCGTAAATAATAATTGCTACCCTTTATATAGGGGTTTTAGGTTTGCAAAGGGCTTTACAAATATCATTTCCTATATGTTGTTATTATTCATTCTTTAAAATCAAAGAGGACCAATGACATGGCAATGTTGGGGTCAAGATACAATGTGTTTGACTATGACTGATCAGAAAAATATGAACTATGAAGACTCCACCACAGGTCAGATATAAATAATCTCTTTGAACATTTGGGATGGAGACATCTCTAGGTTTGCACATTTTGTATTTCCTTTGTGCTACTGCAATTCTGCTTTGCTCATAAAATGCAGAACCTTCCTTGATGCAGGCACATCATGCTGGCTGATCCTGTACCAGCAGCTCCCATGTCTCAAAATCAATACTAAAGTTTTTCAGAGACACCTTGAGAGTGTTCTTATATCTCTTCTTCTGACCTCTGTGTGAATGCTTGCCTTGTGTGAGTTCTCTGTAAAAGTCTTTTAGGTAAATGTATGTTTGGCATTTGAGCTATATGGCCAGCCCATCAGAGTTGTGCTCTCTGCAATAGAGTCTGAATGCTTGGCAGTTCAGTTAGAGAAAGGACCTCCATATCTGGTACTTTATCTTATCAGGTGAACTTTCAGAATCTTCTTAAGACAATTCATAAGGAAGTGATTATTTTCAAAGTCAAACCATCACTTCAGTTCTAACCTTAGGTCCCAGCAGAATAACCCAAAGATATATCCTTGCTATCACAGTCTTTCAATATTTAAGGAAGCTGTCATGTTCCCAGTAAGTTTCTTCTTCTGGCTAAATGCCCCCATTTCCCTCAAGTGACCCTCAAATGACACTTTCTCTCATTCTTTTATACCACTTTATCCAGAGTCCAGTTTGTCAATGTTCTCTCTAAAATGTGGAGGTCATAAGCCAATGTTGTTACAATGCTACTTGTAAAAAGAATAGGAAATACTATCTCATATCCTAATTTCTAATCCTGGGCCCATAAAATCTAGAGAAGCAATCTACCCCTATAGTCTCAACTACCCAAATTGAGGGTTATGGTTCTACATTCCTGTGTTTCCCCTAATTCTTAAATTAAAATGATAAATACAATATACAGTAGAAATTGTGAAGAGCTCTACCAAGTCAATATATTGACATATATATTTGACAAAATATAACAAACATTTTTATTAATTGTTAGTTAGCTTTTTTTCCTCTAAGGAAGGATGAGAAATGAATGTATCACAGCCATTTGGTTATTTCTTTAAACATGTAGACCCACTTTTGCCCACTGAACTTTGGACCTTCCCAACACACTTTTCTAGCTCTCTATGGTGTTTTGGATACCTTGGTGATGACTGGACCATTAAAAAAATCAACCAGTCAATGAAATGCCTACCATATTCTAGGATTGTGCTAAGTACAATAAATAAAAAACAAAAGTGAAACAGTCTCAGACTTCAAGGAGCCTACATTCTATTGAATAAACAACAGATTCACAAATGATTCATCAACATATATTTAAGTGCCTACCATGTGTCAAGAATTAGACTATGTGGGGCGGCTAGGTGACACAGTGAGTAGAGCACTGGCCCTGGAGTCAGGAGGACCTGAGTTCAAATCTGGCCTCAGACACTTAGCACAAAAAACTAGCCATGTGACCTTGGGTAAGTCACTTAACCCCAATTGCCCTCCAAAAAGCAAAAAAAAAAAAAGAATTAGACTATGTGCTGAGAATATGAAAGAAAGAAAGAAAAAGAAAGAATGAAAGAAGGAAGGAAGGAAGGAAGGAAGGAAGGAAGGAAGGAAGGAAGGAAGGAAGGAAGGAAGGAAGGAAGGAAGGAAGGAAGGAAGGAATGTTACTATGAATCAGTGGAGCAGACCCTGTATCATCCAAGAGACCTATATGCCTATAGATATAGGAAGCAAAAAGAACAAAGGATCCTGGGGAGGAAGAAGAAAGTAAAGTAAGACAAAAAGACAGAGACAGAGAGAGAAGAAAAGATTGGTTACAATGGCATTTTCCCTGTGGATGTCATTGTCTTTAGCAACAAAGAATGAGCTCAGATGGATAAAATGAGAAAGAATAGAATACTCATTCTGGTCTGTTGGCAGCAACAAGGCAAAGGTGATTGATGGATGAATGAATGAATGAATGAATGAATGAATGAATGAATGAATGAATGAATGAATGAATGAAGTGCAGGAGAGGGGATATCCAGAGATTCAGGGGCTTGAGAGCGCTTCAAATGAGCTGGGGTTAAAAGCTCTGTAAGCACTAGTAGCTGGAACCAGTCAAGGAAGTCAAGAGCCCAGGTGGCCAAGGACAGAATCCAAGAGATAATCATTGCAATGCCTACTCTCTGAATCTGGAGACATTTAATCCCCAACTGTAGGCTGAGGCCTGAATGATTCATGCTTGAAGATCAATTTGGTCCCCAGTCACATAATGAAGAAATAATGACCCAGCTGATTTCATGGTTAATGTGATTCAACATTGAAACACTGACTGCTAGAAGCCTCTAGTAAATGAGCTCTTACCTTATTTATTGTTCCTTGGCAGAAAGCACCTTGTCTGGCATCCCAAGTCACCAGTAACTGGACCAATGAATCTGTCTAGTGTCTCAGGGCCTATGGGACTGGGATCTTGACTTTGTTTCTACTCTTATTCCTCTTTTAAACACCAGTATCTATGCTTGGGTGTCTTAGTACCTGCTTTCAGATCCCCTTGAATCCAACCATCTGCATATATTTATATCCATTGTCTGCTGCCCTGATCCCATGCTCTGCCTGCCTGTTTTCTTTGTGCAAAACTTCATGGAATTGACTGTGGCCACTAATCTGCTGATAGATCCCTTCATTCCTGTTCTGTGTCCTCTGCCTAGAAAGAACATTTAGTTATCATTTCCACTCTTGGTCACAGAATCATAGAATGTCAGAGCTTGGAGGGCCATTAGAACACAGAATGTCTCTACTAGAATGGTGCTTAATATATAGAAATAAAAGGATAGATCTGTGAAACACATTATAAAATAAATTAAAATATATAAAAAAACTAGAGAGACCCTAGAATATAGAATGTCAAAGCTGGAAGGAGACTGAAAACACGGAACATCTGAATTGGGAGACTTTGAAATATAGGATGGAAGAATGGGAAGATACTTTAGAGATCAGCTAGCCCTGAGGTATCAAATACACCACCCCAGGCCACATTGTGGACCAAAACTCCTGAGTGATATTAGATCAGGATTAAAAAGTAATTGGGAAATATTTAACAAAATAAGTAAAAATGTAACAGAACATAAATGATGCTGACATATGGTTTTCTAAGTCATTATGTGGCCCATGAAGATCCTTTTGTATGGTTTAGAGGCCCCTGTTTCTACTTAAGTTTGATACCACTGATTAAGCTCACATTATAAGAGGGGAAACTGAGGCCCAGAAATATTAAGTGACTTTCCCAAGGTTACATCCTATATTAATCAATTAAAACCATTTCTTATGAACCTACTACATGCAAGAGCCTGTGCTAGCCACTGGGGATACCAAGAAAGAAAAACTATAAAATCCCCACTTTTAAAGAACTTACACATATGCTAAGCATTCTATAAGTATTCTATCGAAGAAAATAGCAATTGCGCATATAAACAGACTAAATATTTACAAAATCAGCTCAAATATGGGGGGAGAATACACTAGTAGTTGGGTGGAGGAGGAGAGGCTCATGCAAGAAGTAGACATTAATATATGCTTTGGAGGGCTCTAGAGATTCCAAGAATTGGTAGTGAGTTAGGAGAGCATGCCAGGTATGGAGAGAATACAGAGATAGAAGGAAGAACGCCACATGTGAGAAAGTGGCAGAAAATAAACAGGGCTTCCTTTGGCTGGGATCTCGAGGCATAGCGAGGAGGAATGTGTAACAAGTCTAGAGAGGTGGTCTAGAACCATACTAGGAAGAGCTGCAAATACTAAATGGAGAGTTTGTATTTGATCCTAGGGAAAGGAGCACGCTTCTAATCTTTGTTTTAAGAATATCAATCTGCACCTGAGTAGGGGGCTAGTGCTTAACAATCAGCTCCTCAAAAATCAAAAGTATGTATACGACATGTTTTTAATTTTTTTTAAAGCAATCAGGGTTAAGTAACTTGCTCAAGGTTACATGACCAGGTGTTTCTGGGTGGGTGCTAAGTATCTGAGTCTGGATTTGATGCCCAGGCCATCCCAATACTGGAGCCGGTGCTCTTACTCACTGAATCACCTGGCTATCCGACATGCTTTTAATTTTGATCTGTTTTATTAACATTTTCTCTATCACTTTCTTAAGGCTAGACAATCAAGAAAACAATGTCAGTCAATCAGTATAAATTAATAAATACTTATTAAGAGCTTACTATGTGCCAGGTACTATGCTAAACTCTGAAGATGCAAAAAGAGGCAAAAGACAGTCCCTGCATTTTAGAGCTTACAGTCTAATGGGGGAGACAACATGCAAGCCCCAATTTATAGCATTCACCAATTTCTAAGGTGTAAATGTTCCTACTAAGAATTGAACAATCAACTCCAGCAAGTCAGTAGGAGTTGACTTCAGCCCTGCTTCACATCCATCTCTGGATCAATCTGTTTCTCTCCTCTCTCTCATCTCTCCATATCCATTTCAATTAGGCTAGAATGACAACTCTAGGTGACATCCCTATAATTTGGTGGTATGGTTTGGGAAGAATGAAAAATGGGTCAAGGAAGAAAGACCTTTATCTAGTTTCTGGTTCTCAAAATCACAAGATCAACAGTATGAGCCCTCAGTGGCCATTTAATCCAACCCATAGTTGAATAAGGACATTGTGTAAAATGTATGCTACAAATTATCTTAGAGTCTTAGATTGGAGAGCTTCAGAGAGGCAGAAGCTGCTACCTCAAATAAGACTAATCCAAGTAAACCATTTTTTCAAACCACATAGCTACATAAATTCTAATGATTAATGTGAAGTATTATTTTTGTTGTTATTTAACATCATCATCACCATCATCACTTTGATGATGATGATGATAATGATGCTGACATCAGCAAGCATTTCAGCACCTTCTTTGCACCAGGCACTATGCTAACTTCTGAGGGAAAAAGAAAGTCCAAAAGAATTGTGGCTCTGAAGGAACTCACCTTCTGAAGGGGAAGATGATCTATAAGCAAATACCAAGGTCGCCCATTCCACTCTTGGACAACTTGAATTGTTAGGACATTTTTCTTGACATCAAGACTAATTCACCCTCTTGGCAACTTCCACCTGTTGCTCCTGATTTGGTCCTGTGGGGACCAAACAAAACAAATCTAATCCATCTTTCATGAACCTGCTGGGTTTCCCAGTGATTCCTTCATTGACATTCCCTGTTTCCAGTGTGTTAGCTCTTTGAATGGTGCTGCTTGTTGTCCACTCATTTTTTTTCTATCATGTCCAACTCTTTGTTAAGCCTATTGGGTTTTTGTTTGGTTTTTTTTTTTAGCAGAGGTACTGGAGTAATCCATTTTTTTTTCTCCAGCTCATTTTACAGATGATAAAACTAAGGCAAACAGGGTCAAGTGACTTGTCCAGAGTCAAACAGGTAATAAGTGTCTGAGGATGGATTTGAATTCATGTCTTCCTGAAGTCCAGCACTCTACCCACCTATCTGCCCCATGGTGCTCCTAGTAAAAAGCAAAGTATACATAAAAAATGCAGCCTTTAGTTTGTACCTTGACAATTACTCACTGTGCATGTTGGGCTGAGGATTTCAAGAAATAAAATTGTTTTCTGAGTTGGGTGGTGAACCAGCATGAAGACACATTTCCTTCTTCCCTTTCTCAAAATGAAAATGTCAGGGTAGGGGAGCAGGATGGCCATGTAAGGAAATGTTAGCTCTTCCAAGAGGGGTTTGTTTGATAGTGGGTACATTGTGTTTGTTTTAGATGCCACTCATGTGGGCTGATTGCTGTGCAACCTGTCAATCACCCATGCCATCCATGGTGGCAAGTAGGAGACACAGATGGAGTCAGAGAACATACCATGGGGAGCTGGAAGGAAGACATCCTGTGCCAAATCTTCATGCTTATCACTAACATAACAAACTACTCTGAGCCATAGACCTTCAGTCAGTTCTTTCAGTTTACTGGTACCTCCCTTTTCCATATATCATGGATAATGAAAATCAAAGCTATAACAACTGAGGAGAGAAAGGGCTTAAAGGGGAAATTTATCTAAGGATTGGGACATAGCACTGCAGAAGCCTTGATTTGATGAATGAGAAAACCAAGGCAAAGAAGAGCATTATTTATGAGTTTTGAAGGTCACACAGGGAGTAAATGGCAGAACCAGGATTGAAACCCAGATCACATGACTCCAAATAGGCTGTTGCATTGCCTCACAGTTAAAAGAAAAAAGATGACTCTGGAGCTTAGCAAAAAAGCCTCCTTTAGTCTGTCAGAGGTTTATGTGACTTGGGAGTTTGGGAGAGAATGAAATACAAAACATGCTTGAAGGCAGAAATCCCTGATGTTTGTACTGTGGTCGATCTCTAGTCATTTCTGAGACAAAATCAACTATAATGTGTGATAAAGAATACATGGCAAGAAAAGAGGTAATGGGCTCATATATCTAGCAATGGAAGGGACCTCAGAGGCTATCTCATCAACACTCATTTAAATACTGGGGTTTCATTTTTTAACTAGACTCAGAATCTCATTGGTATAGGGGAAAACTAGAGAGAAAAGCCCCTCTACCAGTGCAAGTCATCATCTGTTTAACGACCTATAGCCTTAATCAGCTGCCTAGATTACCTCAGTATAGGAAAATCTCAGGGAGGCAATACTCTTTACATATGCAGGTTATATTAGTGAACTCTTAGTGGAACTGTAAATTAATTGGTCCAGCCATTCTAGAAAGCAGTTTGGAATTCTGTTCTGTAAGTCTGTAAATTCTATGAAGACTATACACCAAAGAGATCAAAGAAAGGGAAATGACAAGTATGTACAAAGGGGCTTGTATCTATACAGGTTAGTGTCTTCTTTTAGCACCTTGGAGAGCAGCCAAAGGCACTGAGAGGTTGAATAACCTGCCCAGAGCAATGAAGCTAGAATGTGTCAAAAGCAGGATTTGAATGCTGGTCTTCCTGAAGTCTCTTACTATCTGTGTGACCTTGGCCAAGTCACTTAACCTCTATTTGTCTGAATTTCCTCAGCCATAAAGTGGGGATAATAAAATCAACTCCCTCTTAGGGTTGTTGTGAGCATCAACTGAGATAATATTTGCAAATTGCTTAGCACAGTGTCTGGCACATGGGTGTTTTATATAGTCAGCATATGAATGATAACTATTATTGACATTATTTTTATTCCATGCTGCACCTCTGCCTTGCCCATAATAGCTACTTAATAATGCTTGTTGAATTGAATTGAGTTTTTATACCATTTACTATTCACCATCATGGGGCAGCTAGGTTAGGTGGTGCAGTAGATAGGATGCCAAACCTGGAATCAGGAAGATTCATCTTCCTAATTGTGTGACTGAGGGCAAGTCACTTGTCTCACCTGTAAAATGAGCTGGAGAAGGAAATGGCAATCCAATCCAGTATTTTTGCTAATAAAACCCCAAATGGGATCATGAAGAAATGGACACAGCTGAACAACAACAACACTGTGCGTCATACTATTATGGTTTACTTTCAATCAGTCACTGGGATTCTTAAGCACCTACAATGGATGCATCTACCTCTCATCTCTCGTTCATTCAAACATTGCTTCAGTCCTAAGGCAGTACCTTTGTCTTTCTTAGTATCTTCAGTACTTAGCATACCACCTGGCATACAGTAAGCACTTAATACATAGCTCTTGCCTGACTAAGCTCCCCTTCTAATTCTTCATCAGGTTTAGAAATGATAAAAAGCTATGTCAGTGGTGCCCAAGTCTATTAAGTTCTTCCAAGAGGAAAAGACTTCCAGTAGAGGCCTGGGGGTGGGCTACATGTCATGTTAAAGGACCAGTGCAACTAAAGTGGGAAAGGTTGATAGCCAGTTTCGCAGAGTTCCTATACTTTTAAGTGGGAATGGATTTCACAAGCTTTGGAATCCAATGCCTCACTGAACAAGAATCCATTCTATAATATCCTTGTCAAGTTATCTGACCCTGAGGTGGGGACTCAGCACCAACCCAAAGCCTTCCCTCAGGATGCTTCCATGTCCCTGAGCACATAGACAAAGAGAAGCAAGTATACACTATAGAACAATTTATACAAAGTAATTTCAAGAAGGCACTAATAATTTAGTCCATACAAGGATTCTACCATTCCTTGATGCTCCCTCATAGTTAGCCTCCAGGGGTGGCTAGGTGGCACAGTGAATAGAGCACTGGCCCTGGAGTCAGGATGACCTGAGTTCAAATCTGAACTCAGACACTTGCCACATTTACTAGCTGTGTGAACTTGGGCAGTCACTTAACCTCAATTGCCTTGCCTTCCTCTCTCAAAAAAAAAAAAAGATGAAAACCCAAGACCCTTTATCCAACCATAATCTACTGAATTTTTCATCTCTCCCTCAGCCTTCCCTAATCCCTTTTAATTCCAGTGTTTTCCCTCTTTTAATTATTTCCTAATTATAGTATATGTGTCTTGCGTCATATATATACATATGCATATATGTGTGTTTGTGGTTGTTGTTTGCATATTATTTCCTCCATCACATTGTGAGTTCCTTGAGGGTAGGGACTATCTTTTGCTTCGTTTTGTATCTCCAGCTCTTGGGACAGTCCCTGGCAAATAATAGATACTTTATAAATATTTATCAATTGATTGATTGATCTCCTAACAAGCAATGAATAATAGCAAACACAAAGCAATATAAGGTTTATAAAACATGTTACATATATTATCTTTGATAATCATGTGAGGTAAGTATTATTAGCATACCCATTTTATAGATGAAGAAACTGAGTCCAGGAGAGGTTAAGTGACTTACTCAGGGTCACACAGCTACTCTGATGGAGGAAGGAATTGAAATCAGTCTTCTATCCATTGCCCCTCCTAGCTACCTGTTCTTAAGTACCTCAGATCTTAGAATCAGGCATTTAGGGGACTTCAAGGCTATCGAGTCCAACCCTTTCATTTTACAGATGAGGAAATTCAGGAAGAATGAGATAGTGATTTGTTCAGGATTATGCAGCTACTAAGTATCTCAGGCAGGATTTGGACCCAAGGCTCAACCCCAACTCTCACAAAACAGCTCTTACCCTAAAAATGATTATATTCTACAAGGGGGAAATGGTGCATTCATGTAAGTAAATACAACTAGGTACAAAGTCCTTTCTGTGGAAGCCTCTAGCAGGCCAGCCACTTCCTGAACTGTATTTCAAAAGAAGCCCCCAGGAAGGTACAGATGAAAAAGAATATTGGCTGGCTTCCTTCTGCAGTATTGAAGGCAACACCTGAAAAGCTAAGGAGAAAACTGGAATGAGTAGCATGAGGGATTTATGCTGAAAGTCATTCCTAGAACTCTGACACATCCCAAAATTGCCAACAGGTATGTGACTGAAGCCTGGGGCTGTAGATGTCCATTTTGAAAAGCACAGCTAAGGAGTTTAGGCAGCTGGCTCCTCTCCTCTGCCCTTGCCCTGCTCTCTACTGGTCCTCTTCAGTCTGCCTTAGTCACCAGAGTCCTTGCTCTCAAAATTGGGCAATTTCTTCCAGTCTGGAGACTCTGGGAATAGAGCATCTCCATCTGTCATCACACCCCTCGGCTCTAATGTGATGAGCACATTTGTCAGGCAGCTTTATCGATTTTGGATTGAGGAAAGTGACTCGACAAGTCTCAGTCCCCAAAAGAAATCAAAGGAGAGGATTTACCAGATCCTTTCAGAACCACCCTCCCTGGGTGGTTCTGAATTCCCAGTCACTGGAAGCCATCCCTCCAAACCAGAAGAGTCATTTACAATATCCAGCAACAATGCATGTGCTGGGTTATTTTACCATTCTTCCATAACTAAAAATGACTGTATAAACAGAACTGATGAGCAGAGCAGTGAAAGTACAAGGCTCAGGGTCAGGAACACCAAGGGTCCAAATCCTACTTCTGCCTCATACAGGCTCTACAACCATGAACAGATCACATAACGTTTCTGAGGCTCAGTTTAGAGCAAGAATGAGCTTATCTGGAATTAACTACCTCACAGTAGCTGACTCAGATGAGATCATGCATTTCAAAAGCTTCAAAGTAAATTGTAAGGTGATCGATACAGATAGGGATATATGTATGTGTATGGATAGATAGATGGACAGACAGACAGACAGATAGATGTGTGTATAAATTATAGATAATATATATATATAAATATGGAAAACACATAATAATATATAAATATATAGATAAATATTTATTGCTAAAGATATGTATGCATGTGTATATATATGTGTGTGTATGTATATATAGTGCTATAAATATATTAATATAGATATGTATATATGTGTATAGTGCTGTATAGATATAGGTGCATTGTGTATATACAAACATACATACATATATAAAGAGAAAGACAGAAAGAGTCAGAGAAACAGAGATACAGAGAGAGAAACAAAGAGAGAGAGAGGGAAAGAGAAAGAAAGAGAAAGGAAGGAAGGAAGGAAGGAAGGAAGGAAGGAAGGAAGGAAGG
>NW_027185697.1:18098806-18102431 GCF_028583685.1 Petaurus breviceps papuanus | reverse complement strand
GAAGGAAGGAAGAAGGAAGGAAGGAAGGAAGGAAGGAAGGAAGGAAGGAAGGAAGGAAGGAAGGAAGGAAGGAAGGAAGGAAGGAAGGAAAAGAAAAAGAAGAAAGCACTATGTATAAATTCTAGTATGGCACAGGTTTAGGTTTGCAGCTATAATCTTGGTTAAATCCCACCTCAGACACTTAACCTGCTGGACCTGTCTCCTAATCTACCATCTTGCTGTGGTTATCAAGAGATAGTGTGTAGAAAACTCATAGCAGACCTTAGAGATTTCTAGAAATTACAGTTGCTATCTTACTAAAAGGCATCACCCCACAGTGGGTAGGGAGCTGGTCTAGGAGTCAGGAAAACCTGGTTTCAGCCCAGCCTCTAATGCATCCTAGCTTAGGGAGGTAGCATGTACTATGTCAGGAGTGCTGGCTCCAGAGTAAAAGAATTAGGCCTTGAATCCTGAAAGTGACATTACCTGACTAACTCTGGGCAAGTCACTCTACCTGGGTATCAGGTTCCTTCTCTACAAGATGAGCAAGTAGGCCCAGATGGCCTCTGAGGTCCCCTCCAGTGAGACATGTGCTGTCTCTTTCAGGCAAGTCACAGTGTCCCAGGCAACTCTCAAAAACTCTGAATTACTGCCACTTTTCTGCATTTCTCAAGAGATTTTCTATAACAGGAAATCTTCATATTGATAGAATCATAGATCAGGACCCCTCAAAAATTTATAATTATAATTGTTATTATAATTCATATTTATTGTCATACCATCTTCACATTGAGAACTCTGTATGTGGAAAATGGATTTTTCTCTTCATATCTGTGTGTGTGTAACTTATGTATACACACATATATTTGAATATATTTAGCACCTGAATACCTTGTAATTATATAACAATTTTAACATTTCAGAAATATTAAAAGATTTCTCTAAAGTCACAAGTTTGTTTTTGATAGATCTGGGACTAGAACCTTGTGCTCTGATGTTCAACTTAGGGGTCTTTTCATTCAAACAGTCACTTTTGACTAAAATCCAAACTCTGTGTAATACTAAATCTTGGGAAGATTATATGCAGAGTAATTGCCCCTTAACTGGATTTGAAGTATCACACACAAACATATAAATTAGATGTGACCCAGGGCTAATTTGCCAAGTATTTGTAGGCTTATTGGTCCAAGGCTGAACATTATACAGATGGCACCAAGTAATGTAGATATTAACCGATCTGACAAAAGACAATATTCTAGTTATATTATTTTCCTCTCTCTGTCTCTGTTTCTCTCTTCTCCCATTCTTTTTCTCTAATTTATACCTTAAATAGACTGAGTTTATAACAATAATCATAATTATTATCATCATCATATAACATTATGTTTTTTAGTGAAATTTTATGGCAGCAAACAACTTGGGAACCACTGAATGATTCCTGAGAATCAATGAAGTCTGACGATTTCCAATGTTTTTGGCCCTGAATCAAGCCCACCACAAATATTCATTCATGCAGATGTGTTGCAGATGTTAGAGTTGTAGTTGAAAAGATGTATTTTATCCAGACCTGTGATTTTATTGATATAGACACCTCCCTCACCAATACAGATCAGAGACTGTGTGTATGTATACACACATTTGTGCATACATTTGGGGGCATGTGTATCATATTATACAAGGTTGAAACTAAGATTCTAGTAGACAATGAGGCACTTGCTGTGATTGAGCATAGAAACCCTCAGTTACTAATAGCAAAGCAGAACTGCACTCAGTGTACTGGAGGAGAGAAGTGAGTGAGCCTTTATTAAGTGTCTACTGTATTCTAGGTCTAGTGATTTTACAAATGTTATCTTCTCTGATCCTCACAACAATCCTGGGAGGTACGTGCTATTAGTAACCTTATTTTACAGTTGAGGAAACTGAGGCAGAAGTCAAATGCCTTGCCATGGATCACATAGCTAATGTCTGAGGCTGGAATTTTCAGGTCTTCCTGATTCAGACCTAGTGCTCTCTCTCTGTACTACCAGATGCCCTAAAGGGAAAAGAGTGTGAGATTCAGAAACTAGACACTGCCTAGCTGGGCAAGTCCCTTCTCTCTTAGTCTCCCTTTCTCCTTGGTAAAATGAGCATTATAAAATTTTGACAACCTTGCCTCCCAGAAGGGGAATCATATGGGATAATGCTTTGTGTAAAATAGATCTGGACAGCAAAGCCCCAAAGAAATGTCAGATAAAGGAAAGTATACAAGTTCTCTTGGATAAATGCACTTTATCCTGCTGTAGAATTCTAAGAATTCAGCAACACATCAGAGTGCAGAGAGCACTGGATTAGAATTCTAAAATCCTGCATTGAAATCCAAGCTTTGCTACTTATTGGCAGGGATAATCCCAGGAAAACCCACCCTAAGCCTCAGACTTCTCATCTGTAAAATGGGGATAATCATATTACTTATGGGATTCCTAGGATTACATTATGTAATATGTATTGCATTAGTAGACCACAAAGAGCTATATAAAATGTGAAATTAATCTTAACTAAAGGATCTTTCCTAAAGGAAAATGGAAAATCTCTCTATTACTTTTTTTCAAAATTCAAAAAATAAATTATTCAATGTAGTATAAACTTCTACGAAATCTTAAAGTATACCATAAATGAAGTAACTCTGAATGCATTTCTACAGGGGGATTATAATTATTATTATCATTGTGGTTATTTTTCTATTTTGGACCACTCATGTAAGTTCATCAGTAACATCATAAATCTCCAATGAGGAAAGTGGATTGCTATCTGTTCTTCAACATTGAGAAGTTAAATGATTCATCCAGCACTACACAGCCAATATGTGTAGACAGTAGGACTTGAACCCAGATCTCTGTGACTCTGAGGTTAGTTCTCCATCCACTGTCACGTCAATTCTCAGTGATAGCTGGTGTTCATGGAACAAAGGGTTTGAACGTGCTTTAACTATATAACCTCATCCTAGCTTCTACAGAACCCTGTGAGGAAGGCATTATGGGTATTATTAGCCAGATCTGACATATGGGAAAATTGAGACTTTGATAGGTAAGTGGCCTAGATATCACAACTGCAATGTGTCATTAGGGCTTCTTAAGTTCAGTCCTCAAATGTCTACACCCTTGTGCCTTAAGTCAAGTCAATTGACATGTATTAAACACCTATAATGTGTCAGGCACTTTGCTAAGTGTTGAAAAAATATAGTTTTTAAAGATTTGATTTATTTGTTCTGAGATGGAATTCCCAGGAATAGATTGTTCACATGTCCTTTTAGGCTGCAACCCTCAAATGTCAGAGGACTCAAGCCAGCCTTTGGAAGGTGCTGGACCATATTCAGGCCATAGTGGAATTATCCAGGTACTGCTAGATTGTTGATATTTTAAACCCTCAAAGCGTATTCCTCTTGCACTCTCTTGATCTAAGCATGAAGGGATTTCTGAAAAACTAAAATATTGGGAAACCTAGGGTTTTTAGTTAGCTTTGAGATCTAACTTAAGAAGAAGCCTGGTTCTTTCATAAATAAATGTGAGAAGTGCAGAAATATCAAAGCTAGTTAAGCATGGCATGGACCATACATATTCATTTTCATTCTCATTCTCATTCCCATTCTCTCTCTCTCTCTCTCTCTCTC
>NW_027185697.1:18083057-18098706 GCF_028583685.1 Petaurus breviceps papuanus | reverse complement strand
TCTCTCTCTCTCTCTCTCTCTCTCTCTCTCTCTCTCTCTCTCTGTCTGTCTCTCTCTCTGTGTCTCTGTCTCTCTCTGTCTCTCTGTCTCTCTCTCTCTGTCTCTCTCTTTCTCTCTGTCTCTCTCTGAAAAAAATAACCATCCTCACCCTGGAAGTTCAATTCAGCCCTGTCCTCACATTCTAAGTATACTCTGCCCTACCATCTTCTGTTTGACTGGAGCCCCCTACCCCACCAGAATCTCAATTTTGGGAAGGATGCCTAGGCTATCCATATCTTATTCTCTCTGGACTCATCTCCAGATCTCCCATCACCCCATTCAGGTCCCTTCTCTCCTTTTTCTCCCACATTTTCAATTTCCTTTTCTATTTTATCTCTCCCATTAGAATGGAAGCTCCTTGTGGGTAGGAACTGTTTTTCTTCTTACATTCATATTCCCAATGCTTACCATAGTGCCTCCCACATAGCAAGTGTTTAATAAATGCTTGTTGATTTGACTTAACTTTCTCCCATATCCTTTTACCTGGTTTCCACTATTGTCCTGGCATTATAGAATGAAACTATCAGAGGGTGGAGGATTCAAGGGAATAACTTGAATTGATACAGTAACAGGGAGGAACAAATCAGTGGAGTTGTCTAATTATGACTTTGGAATGAAAAACATCAAGAGAGAAGATAAAGTAAGTTTTTTTCACACCAATAAAGTTGCAAAGTCCCCTTTGATCTCTATGTTTAAGGCTGACTCAGAACCTAAAAAGTCAGTTTCCTTAAGTGCAAACATACATGTAAGAAAGAGCACAAATTTTCTCCTGAAAAGGACAAAATAACAGACCCAGTTAATTTTTTAGATGCTTTAAAACTTATGTAAGCATAAAACTTACAAAAGTCCGTTGTCAACTGCCGGCCTCTAAGATTAATGATTCCCATCAAACAGCAGCTACAAATTTAGGGGAAAAAATAGAACACCCTTTGCTGGTTGGGAGCTAATTTTTTTGTAGCAAAGGATCTGATCCCCCATGAGCTCCTTTGGTTCTTACTTGGCAATTGTATAAATAGAAGCTGAAAGAGATAATTCTAAATTCTCTTATTGGTTAAAAAAAGTTTGGGGAAAAGAAGATGGATCATAATTTCATAGCCAAAGTATGTTTTTTTTCTTAATTTTATAATAATAGATGACATTGATAAAAGATTTTGTAATATGCCAAGATCTTTAATCTCATTTGAGCTTCAAGACAGCCCTAAGAGGTAGGGTATCTTAAAAATAGCAATAGCTACTTAAAGATCCCCATTTTACAGATGAGGAAAAAGTCTAGGATTAATTAAGTGACTGTGATCACACAACTGGGTCCATGTATGGGATTTTATAGGTCTTTCTGACTCTAAGACCACCACACTATCCATTATGGCTCACAGACTACATACTAAATAAAAACCAATGAATTAGTAAGTAAAGTGACTGTGATCACACAACTGAGTCCATGTATGGGATTTGATAGGTCTTTCTGACTCTAAGACCACCACACTACCCATTATGGCTCACAGACTACATACTAAATAAAAACCAATGAATTAGTAAGTAAAAATACCCTGTTAACAGTGGGCAATGGAACTCCCATTGAATATTTTATTTAAAATCATTGTGCCAAAGGCCATTATGGAAATTGATCTAGAGCTTTCTTTCTCTGTTTGGGCACTCTCCAGTTTACGCATCAAGGCTATATTTGTATCGTGGAAGGAATTTCATAAGAGATGTAAAACTATGGACAATTTTAAAGAAAATGTTAGCAAGGAGGTTACAGCAACAGATCACAAAATTTATACATTGCAACAAGATTGGATTTATACCAAGAATGTACGCTTGGTTCAACATTAGGAAAACTATAAATATGACTGAATATATTGATAACCCCAACAATGTTTATATTGTTCTTTGCACTTAAATGTTTGACAGAACCAAAACACTCATGTCTGTTTTTAAAAATATCAGAAAACATAGGAATAAATGGACCTTTCTTTAACATGATGACTAGTATAAATGTGTGTATGCATATGTTTGTGTATCTATATGTGTATACACATGCATGTATGTACTCATACATATATGTATAGTATATTTATATGTTTGTGTCTGTAACTTTATATGTGTGTCAACTACTATTATATGTTATGAAGATAAATTAGTGTGTTTTATAATAAGATCCAGGGTAAAACAAGAAAGTCCATTGTCTTCACTGCTATGATCTAATGGTAAAAATGATAGCTATAGAAATAGGACAAGAGGGCGGCCAGGTGGCTCAGAGAGTAAGAGCACCAGCTCCATTGTCAGGATGACCTGGAGATCGAATCCCGGGCTCTGAAACATAGCACCCACCCAGAAACACCTGGCCGTGTAACCTTGAGCAAGTTACTTAACCCCAATTGCTTAGGGGTGGCCAGGTGGCTCAGTGAGTAAGAACACTGGCTCCAGTATCGGGATGACCTGAGGATCAAATCCAGGCTCAGATATTTAGCACCAAACCCAGAAATAACTGTCTGTGTAACCTAGAGCAAGTTACTTAACCCTGATTGCTTAAAAAAAAATAGGACAAGAAAAGGAAATTAAAGGAATATGTATAGGCAAAGAAAAAAATTCCGTTTTTTTTGCACATGATATGAAGGTTTATTTACAGAACCCTAGAAAATCTACTGAAATTAATTAAAGCAGCTAATAAGTTTAGTAAAGTTGCAGAATATAAAATAAATTGACATAACTCAAATGCATTTCTTAATATTAACAACAAAATTTAGTAGGAAGATATATGGAAATTACATTTAAAATGTTCACAGAACATATTAAGTACTTGGGTATCTACCTATTAAGATACATACAAGAATATTATGAATATGATTATAAAACTGTTTTTAGAAATATAGACTCATGGTTTGGTTGAAGTAATATAATAGAAATGACAATATTATCTAATTAATTTGTTTATTTGGTGCTACCAACAAAACTACCCAATCATTATCTTCAGAACTAGAAAAAGGTAATGATAAAATAATAAAATTCATCTGAAGAAAAAGAACTCACAAATATAAAGGAAAATTAAAAAAAAAACCAGTGGGAAGGAAGAAGGTACAAAGAACCAGCTTTCAAAGTATGCTATAAAGCAACAGTCATCAAAAGTATTTGATATGGATAAAAAAAGAGAGAGAGGTAGATTAGTGCAACAGAATAGATACACAATATACAGAAGCAAATGAACCTTAACCTAGTACATGATGAACTGCAAGAATCTAGTTCTCAGGATATGGATTTCATATTTGACAAAAACTACTAAGAAAAGTGGAAAGGAGTCTGGGAAAAATTAGATTTAAACCAAAACATTATGTCCACCTATGCCAAAACAAGCTTTAAATGGTTACATGATGGAAATATAAAGGATCAAATCATAAGGAAATTAGAGAACCAAAGGAGAAATTACCTTTCATATGTATGGATAGTGGAATAGTTCATGAACAAACAAGAGAGTGAGAATTATAGAAGATAATATGGATAATTTTGATTATACAAAATGTATGTTATTGTGTATAATGTTAATGCAGCTCAGAATAGAAGAAAATGGATAAAAAATATTTGCAGCAAGTTTCTCTGAAAAATGTCTCATTTCCAAGATATATTAAAAGCTGATTCAGTTTTATGAGACAATGAGTTTTCCCTCAATTCACAAATTGTCAAAAAATAAGAATGGTATTCTCCCATGGAAAAAAATAAAGCTTTATAAAAAATGCTCCAGATCATTAATAATTAGAGAAATTCAAATTAAAGCAACTCTGTTTGCCTCAGTTCCTGATCTACAAAAATGAACTGGAGAAGGAAATGCAAGCCATTCCAGTATATTTGCCAAAAATATCCCAAATAGGTACATGAAGAGTTGGACATGGCTGAAAAATAATTGAACAACAACAAAAAAGTTCTGCCTCATATCTGTTAGATTGGCAAAAACAGAAAACAGCAAATCTTGGAGGTATAGCGTGGAGGTGTAAACTGGTATAGACATTCAGGAAAGGAATTTTTGAATTATGCCCCAAAGATTACTTATTAACTGTTTATACTTTCTGACCAACAATACTACTACTCAACCTATACCCCCAAAAGACCAAATAAAGAGAAAAAACATCACATGTGTACAAAGGACATATATATATAAACTTTTTTATTTTTGCCAAAGAATTAGAAAACCAAAGAACTGTCCCTCAGTTGAAGAACAGCTGAACAAATTGCAGCATATGTGTATAGTGTTATATAGTAATAGTGTAGCATAGCATAGTATAATATAGTATAGTGTAGTATAGTATTGTATTGTATTAGTATGGTATAGTGTGGTAAAGTATGGTATAGTATAGTATACTATAGAATGTCATAGTATAGTATGCCATAGTATTGTATAATATACTATTATACTATATATGTATGTGCATATATTATGTATGCATTCTAATATTTTAATACCACAGAGGCCACCTACTATGACAGTAAAAACAGAGCATATTTATTATAGAGTGTGACAGTGAACCATGACATGTGATGTCAAGAATTTAGAATCATCCTGTTGAAAGCTTCTCTTTTGTGAGGATGCATAAGAAACAGCATAGTATCTATATTAGAGTAGTAAGAAAGGACCTGGGTTCAAATCCGGACTCTGTACCTATGTAGCTATGATCTTAGCAAGGCACAAAACCTCAATGGATGCTAGTTTCACTATCAACTAAAAGTTCTCTTTTCTTTCTTTTTTTTAAGCAATTGGGGTTAAGTAACTGCTCAAGGTTACACGGCCAGGTGTTTCTGGATGTGGTGCTGAGTTTCTGAGCCCAGATTTGATCCAGGTCATCCTGACACTGGAGCCGGTGCTCTTACTCATTGAGCCACCTGGCCACCCCTAAGCAATTAGGGTTAAGTAACTTGCTCAAGGTTACATGGACAGGTGTTTCTGGGTGGGTGCTAAGTGTCTGAGCCCAGATTCAATCCCAGGTCATCCCAGCTCTGGGGCCAGTGCTCTTACTCGCTGTGCTACCTGGCCACCCCAAAAGTTCTCTTATCTTCTTTAATCCTTAACCAGCAATAAATTTATCTGAAACATTGAGCTAATTCATAATTTTGTCTAGTGCAGTAATTGCCTTATATGAGAAATAATGAAGAATAATGGATAGAGGGCCCTTGGAGTCAGGAAGACTTAGGTTCAAGCCCTCCCTTTGATACATGCTGGTCATGTGACCACGAGTAAATCATTTAATTTTTCAGTATCCCAAGCATGTCCCCAAGAATTGGGTAAAGATGCCAAATTATATCAGCAGAGAATGTTTCTATGCTCAAAGAGCTTCAAAGGAGTTAAAATTAAAAGTCCCAACTTAAAAGAAAAGAGTGGAATCTACTTTATATAAGTTGTACTCCACAACACTGGCAAATATATTAATCTTTTATCTTCCAGAGTAATGGTTCATTTGGTGTTAGTAATCAAAAGATTATTTAACAGTTCTCTCTATGTTTGTTGCCATCCAGAAATCTTGACTGAGATATTTGTAAGAGAAAACTTGATAAAGGATATCATTGAAGGTTGCATTTTGTTTTCTTGAATCATTATTTAACATAATCAAACAACCAATATAATTTTGTTGACCTTACGTTTTCTAGAACTCTCAGTTTCATAATGGTGAAGATGTGTTGTATTAAGAGTAACTATGGGCTAAAGATCACCTGACCACTCCAATATTTTTGTGTCTGACCAACAATAAGCCTTAATAGGTACTTACTATGGGTCAACTAGTGTTTCAGGCATGTGTAGCACAAAAACAAAAGTGTAAGATTCTCTGCCCTTACAAAGCCTACATTCTATAAGAGGAAACAACATGTACACGTTTGAATATGTAAAAAGATCCAAAATGCATATTAGGTGTTGAGGGCAGGAACATTTTGTATTTTCTCTAGAAGGCAGTAGAAGAACATTTTTAAATGGGAAGGTCAGACCTCAATCTTGGGAATATAAATCTGCTTGTATTTTGAAGGATGAATTGAGACAGGAAGAGATTAAATCCTAGGAGACCAATTAGAAATAAAATAAAATAATCCAGGAGATATATGGTGAAAGACTTAAGTTAGGACAGAGTATATGAGTGAATATAATAGAAATGGGAGAGATGGTGAAAACAATTACTTTTTTCAATGTTCACAGTTGAAATAGAAGAGAGATTCCATATAGATGGTGAAATCAAGATACTCCTGCTTGTGAATAATATTCCATTAACTATAGCATTCCACCCAAAACTGTACTTCCCAATGAGGTCAACAAATTCAATAAAGATTAGCTTTACTCTAACGGGAGGAAAAACAAAAAACAGATGAAGTCTTGGTATTGGCTGGCTTATGATATAACATTGGATAGGTAACCCTTTTATTTTATTTCAATATAAATAGACCCTACTCAAAAATGAGAGTTGGCCTGACAGGTAAATAGCAGAAGGGAATAAGATGGATTATACTTGGGGAGCTGCAGAGAGTTTTCAATGGTCTTATACGATGTTAAGTGCAAGCAAGTAGGATTTTTGTTGTTTTTTACTTCTTGTTTTTGGAGTTCAGTTTACCAGGCTCAGTTAAATTGTAAACATCTGAAGTATTAATCTCCTTTGAATGCTGGTAATTCACAGCTGTGCTGAATCAAGTAGGTTTCAGTGACTGACTCTGCGCCAATCAGGAAAAAAGTCTTTGTTAATATATTATGGGAGGTTGACATTTTGCTTTGCTTTGGGGGTTTGCTCATGAGAAAAATGTTTTGATTTCCTGGTAGGTACTCTGAGTGGCCATTTTTTAAGAGTCATCCAACTACTCAGAAGCCTGTACTCTCTCAATCCAGTGATGTATGTAAAGTGTATAGCAATATCGCTATGTTCAGACAGCTGGAACCCTGTCTGTAGTTCTTTATGCTAATTTCTCTGCTTGTATTTTCTATACTCACTTCTTTCTCTGTAATTTAAGTAGGAGGATTGTTAACCTCTTTAAAGCTGTCTTTCCTTTATAAATCAGATCAAAAGAACTTGTGTTAGCAGGCTATCCTGGGTGTGCTAAGGTGCTTGCTATTGCATATGCCTAAGACACTGTCTCTCAGCTCTAGGCATTTTCTTTGGTTGATCCCCATTCCTAGCATTCTCTTCCTCCTCATCTCTGCCTGCTGGTTACCCTGACTTCTTTCAAAACCCAGCTAAAATCCTACATTCTACAAGAAGTTTTTCCCACTTCCCTTTATTTCAAATGTTTTCTTTCTGTTGATCATCTCCTTTTTAGCTGGTTTTTATCTTATTTTTACATAGTTGTTTGCATGGTGTCTCCCCCATCAGACTGTGAGCCCCTTGAAAGTAAGTACTATATTTTGTCTTTCTTTTTGCATTCCCTAAATCTTGGCAAATAATAAGAGCTTAATAAATATTTGCTGACTGCCAGAACTTTCTAGGAAAGCTCATCTTTTCACCACCATGTCATCAGTGATGCTTTATGGACACAAAACACATAATACTAATATTGTTCAAAAATAAAAATTGTAGATAACCCAAAAGTCAATGAAGAAAAGCATGATGGATATAAGTAAGCAAAAGGACACTAGAAAGAATCATTGTCATTATAAAGACACAAATTTAACTTCAGAGATATCACATTCATAATTTAAGGGATGAAATTTTCTATCTACTTTGCATGTATTTATGTAGTCTTTCCATTAGAATGCAAGCTCTATGAAAGCAGGGGCCATTTTCTTTTTTTAATCTTTCTTTGTATCTCTTACCACTTTGTAACACTTACCACAGTGACTGGCACACAGGTGCTTAATAAGAGCTTTTTTAAAAAATTATTTATTAAAACCCATGACTAGAATATGGTTCTAGATAAGTTCAATTTTTCAAAAGAAAAATGAGTAGTAAAAAGGAGAATGAAAATATTACATATTTAGAAGTTACATTCTGGGTACAGAGCCAAGATGGTGGCATAGAAGCAGGAAAACTCCATGTGCTCCCCCCTCAACTACCTCAAATACCAATTTAAAATGACTCTAAACAAACTTTAGGGCTACAGAACCCACAAAGTGACAGAGGGAAACAAATCTCCCACTGAAGGCAGCCCAGCAGGCTGGCAGGAAGGGTCCATTGCAGTGCACTTGGGGCAAAGCCCAGCCCAGCATGAACTAGTGGTTTTAGCCCCAGGTCGGCTGTGACCAGCCACGACTGGAGGGACTTGGGGAAAGTGGATCACCAGTAGCTGTGGTGGTTTCCAGAATTATCAACCCATAAATGCCAAAGACAAAGTGAGAGGTCAGTGTGGACTTTGGGAACAGGGAGTCTGGGAGTGCCGTCCGGCCTCTGCCCCCAGGGAGAGAAGAGGCTGAGGCATGGTGGCTGCTACATCATGGCTGCTTGAGAGCTCTCGGCCTGCAGATTGTAGGGGGACCAAGCAACCATTCCATGGGGTAATTGCTTTTGCTTTAACCTGCTTGAATCTGGATCACTGTCTAGGGTGGAGGTCCTGGAATGTGTGACCAAGTGCCAGAGCTGATGAAGACTTCAGGGAGGGCACACAACTAATAGCTCTGGCAGCTGCAAAAACCCCAGCAATTTGGGACAAAGCTCTCCTCTCTGGAAGCAGAGTTCTACGGTGGCAAAAAGCTCAAAAGTCAAATACTTGAGTGGCACCATGAGCAAGCAAAGAAAGCAAAAGCAAGCACAACAATCCGATTTTAGATTCCTATTTGGGGGATAAAAAGGATCAAATTATGGAACAGGAGGAAGACAATGAAATCAGAACTCCTGTACCAAAAGCTTTCAAGAAAAATATGAATTAATTACAGGCCATAGAGGAGCTTAAGAAGGACTTTGAAAACCAAATAAGAGAAGTGGAGGAAAAATTGGAAAAAAAATGAGAATGATGCAAGAAAATAATGAAAAGAGTGTCAACAACCTGACTGAAGAAAATAACAGCTTAAAAAATAACCTAGGGGCAGCTAGGTGGCGCAGTGAGTAAAGTGCCGGCCCCTGAGTCAGGAGGACCTGAGTTCGGATCCGGCCTCAGACACTTAACACACACACAAAAAAAACTAGCCGTGTGACCTTGGGCAAGTTACTTAACCCCAATCTCCCTCCAAAAAGCAAAAAAAAAAAAAGGCAATGAGGAGAAGAATGCCTTAAAAAGCCAAATTTGCCACATGAGAAAAGGATCTTAAAAGCTCACTGAAGAGAATCATTCCTTCAGAATAAGATTAGAGCAAATGGAAGCTAGTGACTTTATGAGAAATCAAGATACTATTAAACAGATCCAAACAAATGGAAAAAAAAAGAAGAATTGGTGAGATGTTTCAATTTCTATTTTTCCCTCTGGTTCTAGAATATCAGGTCAATTTCTGTGAGAATGTCTTGAAGGATGATTTCTAGGTTCTTTTTCTGATCATGACTTTCAGGTAGCCCAGTGATTTTTAAATATCTCTCCTGGATCTATTTTCCAGGTCATTGGTTTTTCCAATGAGGTATTTCACATTGTCTTCTATTTTTTCATTTGTTTAGATCTGTTTAATAGTATCTTGATTTCTCATAAAGTCACTATCTTCCATTTGCTCCAATCATCACTTCTTGAAAAAGATCCCAAGGGGTGGCTAGGTGGTACAGTGAATAGAGTGCCAGCCCTGGAGTCAGGAGGATCTGAGTTCAAATCTGAATCAGACACTTAAGACTTACTAGCCAAGTGACCTTGGGCAAGTCACTTACCCCAATTGCTTTTGCTTCCCCCATCCAAAATAAGGAAAAGAAAAGAAAAATATCCCAAAAAGAAAACTCTTAGGGCTATTATAGCCAGGTTCCAGAGTTCCCAGATCAAGGAGAAAATATTACAAGCAATCAAGAAGAAACAATTTGAATATTGTGGAAACACAATCAGGATAATTCAGGATCTGTTAGCTTCTACCCTGAGGGATCGCAGGGCTTGGAATATTATGTTCAAGAGGTCAGAGAAGCTGGGATTAAAACCAAGAATCACCTACCCAGCAAAACTGAGTATCATGTTTCAGGGGAAAATATTGTTATTCAATGAAATAGAGGACTTTCAAGTGTACTTGATGGGAAAAAAAGAGTTGAATAAAAATTTGACATTCAGATACAAAAAGCAAGAGATGCATGAGAAGGTAAACAAGGAAAAATAATCATAAGGAACTTATTAAAGTTGAACTATTTACATTCCTACATGGAAAAATGATAATTGTAACTTATGAAACTTTTCTCAGTATGATAATAGTTGAAGGGAAGATAAATGCATATATATGTATGTATATGTATGTCTACATAAATATATATGTCTGTATAGAAGGGTATATGGGGGTATGAATACATATGCGAGTGTGTGTATATATGTGTACAGGTATACATAGACAGAGAGCACAGGACCAATTGAATAGGAAGTATGATACTTAAAAGGTGAAATTGAGAGGTGAGAGGGGAATAGAATTAGAGGAGATGGGGAGAGACAGAATGGGGTAAATTATCTCATATAGAAGAGGCAAGGAAAAGCTCTCGCAATGGAGGGGAAGAACAGGAAGGCAAAAGGGAATGGGTCAATCTTACTGTCATTGAATTTGGCTTAAGGAGGGAATGACATATACACTAAATAGGGTATCTCACACTACAGGAGAGTAGGGGGGAAGGGGATGAGAGGGGGGATGATGGAGGGGAGGGCAAGTTGGGGGTGGGAGGGAAGTTGGAAGCACACACTTTTGAAAAGAGACAGAGTCAAAGTAGAGAATTGAATAAGTGGGGAGCGAGCTAGAATGAAGGGAAACATAGTCAGTCTTTCACAATATATCCACTATGGAAATGTTTTGTTCAGCTACACATGTATAACCTATATGGAATTCCTTATCTTCCCAGTAAGGGTGGGTGATGAGGGAGGAAGAAAAAGAATCTGGAAATCAAAGTTTTAAAAATCAAATATTTAAAAAAATATTATTTTTTGACATGCAAATGGGAAATAGGAAATACAGGCACTGGGGGATAGAGATATCTTGGTCAGAAGGGGGATGGGAGAGGATATAGGAGAGAGCTGACTGGAGGAGGGGGTATACAGTGGGACCACCATTTTGGGTTGGTAGGTAGGGAAAAGATGGGGGGAAAATTTGTAACTCAAAATCTTGTGTAAATGAATGATGTAAACTAAAAGTAAACATCTTTTTTAAGTTACATGCTTTGGAGAAAATCCTGGAGTCATAATTGGAGGAGATAATAGAGAGCATTTGGAAGAAAATGAATAGGGGGACGTAATATAATGCCGAGGAAAGGCAACTTCCCAGGTTCAAAATACCAGCATAGGTGCTCTCTATTTTATTCAGTAACAAACCCAGAACAGAGAAGATCAAAACATGACATCATTCAAAATACAGCATTTACTAAGTGTGATTAAATAATCTCCAAGGCCTACCCCACCCCAGGACTTTCCAATCATTCAATCAATTACAAAGTCTCCGTTCCAAATACTTCTCCACCCCTAGGCTATACCTTAATTAAGTCCACCACAAAGCCCCTCTTCTCAAATGGAGATTAGTTTCCAAACATAAGTAAAATACATTCATTTGCTCAACCATAGAACACAAAAAGGTCAAAAGTTCCCCACCCCTAGGATCACAATTGAATCTACCCCAGAGTTACATCAAGTTTAAACACAGCACTTAATACCCAAATGGAGGTCTTTTCTTCATCTTGACACGAGGCAAGTTCTCAGCAATCTTAGTTCCTGGGGAGACAAGGCTTAGCAAGGCCATAAGATACATTGCCAGTCCCTTCATGAATTTATCCTCTGTCTGTAGAACAGTCCTAGAACCCCTGAACACATTAGCAAAGGGCTTCTGAACCAACAGAAAGGCTCCCAGACCCCTGCAACAACAGTACTGTCCCTCACCAGTGGACAGTATTCATTCTGTCTGCAGGACAGTCTCCAGACCCCTGCAACAACAGTACTGTCCCTCACCAGTGGACAGTATTCACTCTCTGTCTGCAGGACAGTCTCAGGCCTTCTTAACCAAATGCCAGGTTCCAGGACTTCTTCAACAGGACAGTCTTTCACCAGTGGACAAATCTGGCAAAATAACATCAAAACAGACAGACAAAGTACCAGCAAAACAGCCATGTCTCCTCAGTCCTTGGCAGCTCAGGGGGCAGGTCTCAAAAGTCCAGGGCAATTCAAAGCGGCCACCAGCAATCCTCCTAGTCTCTCTCTCTCTCCACGAGGTGCTGCTTCCAAAAAGAACTTCCGCCTCTCTCTTGTCTCTCCAAATCTACATCACCAGCTCCTCCCACTTCAGGACTTTCTTTTCACATCAACAAGCCCATCCCACAGGTGGGATTAACAAACTCTGGGTTTTAATACAATCAATTTGAAAACCAAGCCAATACAGGGGAATCTTTAATTGCCATTACTATCACAGGGGACAAACAAAAGAGATTTTGTCCTTACATTTATACTGAAGACCACCTGGACAGGAAGGAAAAACAGATGTTGTATCACAATTCAGGCATGGAATGTGCCACAATTCATGGTGTGATAAGGATCCAGTATTTCAATTTTCCAAACCCATGCTGAAGTTCTCACTGTTTGCCACAAGCAGAACAACTAATAGTGTCTTCATTTGCTTAAAGGATTGATGCCATCCTTCAAAAAGGCGCAAGAACCAATAAGGGAAAAATCAGTACTGTTTTTACTAATAGAGAGGACTTATTTATTGCTTTGAAAATGATCAAAACTTTGGAAGGAAGAAATTACTCCTACATTTTGTAACAGAGAAGAGGAAAGATAATTATATTCTGACTTATACCTAAGATTTGGGGAAAATAAATTTCTGAAGTTTGATAAGATGGAAAGGTAGAAACCCATGGGCAGTTGTTGGCAAAGGGCATAATGTTGGGCCTAGAATCAGGAAGACCTGACTTCAAATATGACCTCAAACACTTACTAGCTGTGTCACTTAACCTTAACTTGCCTCAGTTTCCTCAACTATAAAATGAAGAAAATAAAAGTACCTACCTTGCAGAAGTGTTGTGCAGATGAAATGAGATAATGTTTGTAAAAAGTACCTAGCACATGGTGGCAAGTATATAAATGCTTTTTCCCATTTCCTCTTTAGTTTAAAATTACATAGAGGATGTTACCTGAGGAGGAAGGGGGAATTATCAAGAAAAAAATTCTGAAGACACAAAGGCAAGCAATCTTGGTGAGGGTAAAAAAGAGGGGTCATCTGAAGAGATTGATGTGATTACACAGAGAATTCCCCAACCATCACAAATATGGAAAGCACAAGTACAGAAGATGGAATCAAGGATATATAATCTCAGGTTATTATAAGACCATTCATTTCAGAAGGTTGTAGAGTCAGAAGTTCTATTCAATTTAAAAGAAAACCAATGGAGAAACTTGCTCTCTCCCTACTTTTATACACTGTCCAAGGTAGCTTCAGAGTGAAAGAGAAGTGGGTCCCCTTTTTAGTCCCTTTGGCAACAGCTGCTGGCCCTCTGCTCTCCCCACTCAGCTGCCCTACCTCTGGTTGTGATCATTGGTACTCAGGTTCAGATTGTGTTCTCTCCTTTTAGATCCTCAGGCCTTGACTTTAGGGGGGAGGCAGTAATTTGTCTTCTTTCTATCCAAGGCCCTTGCCGAGTGCCTGGCACATAATAGGTATTAAATGTTTGTTGATTGAATTCAGGCTGAGTGATTCTGAGCTTTCTACTAATCTTCATATAATCTGGGAAAGATAACATCCTATGCTAGATGTCCATGAGTATGATGAGATCCAGCATCCACAAGCAGGAATGAAATCATCCATACCAATCCTGCTCTGGGGATGTTCATTCCTCCTTGCTTCAGATAGGTGGTCTCAAGGCTAGCCTGAGTGAATGAACCATGCAGGAACTCAGTGGCACAGCCTGCCTCCACTTTGGCCATTAGTTCTCCCCTGAGATATATACAAATTGTATCACAGGGGATAGGAAAAGGTTACCCCATCAGTATTAACACCCACCCTCCTCCCCCATGCACACACTTTTATAGATAACTCAATATCTGTTTTCCCTGGTAGATGATCTCAGCTTGACAGATGTGGCCCTGGGCAGTCAGAGATGACATACAACATGCCTAGCCATTGTTCTGTGCCTCTGCAGGGCATTGGTCAAGGTTCCCCAGTCACTATGCTAATCTACCCCCGCCCAGCTATACAGAGCAGCTTATTAATGAGGCAATATTGAGCTCCCCAGGCTGGCAAGGAGTGCTGGGTCATTACCAAGCTGTATCAGCAATGCCATATTCACAATGCCTATAGAGATTACAAATATGCTGATATAATTATCCATTACAAAATACGTCATGTTTGCCATATGAGGAAATAAACTAGAAAATTTATTAAGATACCAAAAGACTGAGTCCCAAAACCAGAAAGTGAAAGCCATCAGATGATATTGGCACAGGTAGATAAAGTAGAAAGCACCCACATTTTCAAGCCTTTAAAACAGAACAGGCTACCTCAGGCAAAGGTCCTCCTCTCCCCACGCACAGCAACCACCCAGCGTCCTGGAAGCGCGCTCCCAGCAGCTCCGGCCCCTGGCAATCCTCAGCAGGAGTCCTTAGCAGTCCTAACTCAAAAAGGGCTTCGCGCTGCCACTGCCTCTGCTGCTGCCGCCGTCACCACCACCGCCAGCCAACTCAAGAACGCTAGCTTGGCTTCCGCTTCCTCTTGCTCCGCCCCTTCCTGCTACATCAGCAAGTCCAACGGGGCATGGAAGATCTTTAAATCCCATAACCCTTACACAAGCCCAGCTGGGTGATGACTTTACCCAGGAACCTTTGCTGTCTCCTATAAACTTCCTTATCTCCTTGTGATTACATGCTTCATGGCTCCATGGCCTTATTCCTATGGGAGTCCTTCCACCAGTACAGGCCACCACTCCTTATCATTATGGCAAAATAAGAAAGGGAGTTTCTTTGGCCAACAGTGGATTCCTGAAAAAAGGAGAGCATAAAAGGTTGAAAGCCTTCCTGGGATCCCCATGCCAGCAGACTGTCTAAAGAGCGAACAGATTGCTAACCCAGACCCTCAGCACATCAGCCTTGTCCCTGTTCAGTGACTCTCAGAACTTTAGGGAACAAAGCAGGATGACAGTCAGTGAAGGAAGCTTCATTCTCTCCAGATTCTTGTTCCTGGGCATGAAAAGACAAGCCTATGCCACAGCTAGAGACAGCATGGAACAATGGGAAGAGAATTGGCTTCAAAGTTAGGAGGCCAGGGGTTCAAATCCTGCTTCTGACCTGTGCTGACAGTGTGACCTTGGGCAAATCTCAACCTCTCTAAGTTCCAAGCTGCTCTCTAAGGCACAGCCAAGGCTGAGCTACATTAGAAAGGACAGTTCCCTTACTAGACATTTGTCATCCCATCAAGGTCTGGGGAAAAAATGTTTGCAAAGTTTACTCCTCCAACGTGGATTGTGTTTGCCAAACACATCATAGACGCCGCCCTGGAGGACTTAACAAATTCACTTCCAGAACTTCTTTTCTATATACATATACACACACACACACACACACACACACACACACACACACACACACACACACA
>NW_027185697.1:18030333-18083047 GCF_028583685.1 Petaurus breviceps papuanus | reverse complement strand
ACACACACACACACACACACACACACACACACACACACACACACACATACATACATATATAATACATATACATATATAAAATGCAATCATGCTTCACTTTACACCCTGACTACCTACTTACCAACTCCTTTCTGGGTAGATGTCAGGCTTGCCCCTGCTTTCTTTTTCCTGAACTGTAATTAAATCACTATTTCCATTTCTACTTCAAATTAGTATTTTCATTTTACCATACTTAAACCAAAATCCCATCCCTAGCCACCACTACCCTATTAGAACTATCTCCTCCTATCAGAATGTAAGTTCCGTGAGGGTAGGGAAAGTCTTTGATTTTGTATTTCTATCCTATTTTAGCTCAGTGCTTAACTTTTCACTTATACATTCATTTATTCTTTCAATGTCTTTCCATATGCTAATCTGATTATTTGATTATGCTAAGGTTTCTTGGCATAATGTGCTATTTAGTTGCAGGAATAATGAACTATGTCATTTAACAAGCACCAATGTTAGTGGTTGTTATCACCATCATTATTCCACATATACTCTGAAGGCAGTTTGGAAGCAATATCTTCCAGTTCATATTATGCTATGTTTACCCTGGAGACTGTCATGTCCTGATTTTTCTCCTTATTCTCTCTTCTTGACTCTGACTAATATACCAAAAGTAAGGAGCAAAAGAATGTATCTGGAGTCTAAGAAGAGGAAAGGGACAGGGCAGGAAAAGAAAGGCATTACAGTTGGCCTAATGAATCAGGAAAACAATTTAGAATGGTACTGACATAGTAATGTAAATGTCCAGTGCCCTTAATCCAAAAACTTCACTGTAAAACAATTAGCCAAGGCAGTGACAAAATGAAAAGACTCTTAAGCTCCAAGATGCTTACAGCAGCACTTTTTGTAGAAAGCAAGACTTAAATTCAAATCCAGCCTCAGACACTTACTAGATGTGTGACCCTGGGCAAATCACTTGGCTTCTGTCTGCCTCAGTGTTCCCAATTATAAAACAGTAACAGCATCTACCCCACAGGTTTGTTATTAGAATGAAATGAGATAATGTTTAAAAAGCAATTACCAACGTACCTGGCACACTGTAGATTTTTAATAATTGCTTATCTTATTCCCCCTTTTTTTCAGAGCTAGAATAGTATTTTGCCTTCACATAAATGTGCTCTAATTTTATTTCCAAAGCCTTCTACTATATCAAGAACTTGCCAAAGCCTCTACCTACCTATTAGCCTTTTGTTCATGTGTTATAGAACACAGTGGAAGGAAAAGATATTGGTTTTAAAGAATGTTTCATAAAGGGTTGTACAGTGTCTATATTCTAATATGTGGGAATTAGCTGGGAGATTATAAAGAGAAAGAACATATGGGGAGAGCAAGGAAGGATGTCCCAACCAGAAATTATTGCCAGCTAAGTAGGAAGGGGCTGTCCTGCCCAGGCATTCTTTTTTTTTCTTTTTTTTTTAAGCAATTGAGGTTAAGTAACTTGCTCAAGGTTACATGGCCAGTTATTTCTGGGTGTGGTGCTGAGTGTCTGAGCCCGGGATTCGATCTCCAGGTCATCCCAACACTGGAGCCGGTGCTCTTACTCGCTGAGCCACCTGGCTGCCCCTAAGCAATTGGGGTTAAGTAACTTGCTCAAGGTTACATGGCCAGGTGTTTCTGGGTGGGTGCTTAAGTGTCTGAGCCCGGGATTCGATCTCCAGTTCATTCTGATACTGGAGCCGGTGCTCTTACTCGCTGTGCTACCTGGCCGCCCCATTGCCCAGGCATTCTTAATGGAAAGGAAAGACAAGGAAGCCTCAGCTCTGCCCTTAGAAGTTGCCCTGGCTTGTGGGCATTTCTCATCAGTGGCTTTCACTCCTAGGAATCTGATTAGTTCTGGTCAGCTCTATTATAATTCTTTCCTGTGCCCACAGATAAACACAGATTTCTGCTTTCCTGGGCACACACAGACAGGACCATCCTCTCTATCATTCCCACGTAGAGTAGATCTCAGGGGAGGTATACAAACCCATATGGAAAGTCAAGAAAGGGTAGGATGCCATTCTACAGGCAGAGTTCTTCCAAGTTGCCTGGCCACATTTGGTTGTTCAACCTGGGAATACATGGAGTTTCTCTTTAAAAGAATAATCAGTTTTGGTTTTGTTTCTAAGATTCAACCATGTCACTCAACCATCAATTAGGTTTTTAATGTCTTCTCCGAAAAGCCCTGTGGGATAGAAGGAAGGAAACTCAGAAAGGATCAATCAGGGCTATAAACTTTGTTCAGTGCAAAGCAAACAAACGGAGGGTGGAGCTAAAATGGCAGAATAGAAGCAGGAACTTCCTTAAGCTCCTGCACCAGCCACCCCCAATACCTGAAAAATATGACTCTCAATAAAATTTAGAGTTACAAAACCCACAAAGTGACAGAGAGAAACAAATCTGCCCCAGAAGGCAGCCTGGAAGGCCAACAGGAAGGGTCTATGGCACAGGGCTGGGAGTCCTGCATGAGCCACAGAGGCCCAGACACAGGGCACCCCAAACAGTAACCCACACCTTCCTGAGAAGACTTCAGGAGAGTGAATCACCTGCAACTGTGGAGGTTTCCAGACTTCTCAACCCATAAACACCAAAGAGAAAGTAAAAGGTCAGTGTGGAACTCTGTTGGAGCAGAGTGAAGAAGAGCGCGGCCCAGCCCCTGCCCCTGGAGCAGCTGCAGGCTGCCCCCAAAACTCGTGGCCATTCAGAGGGTAATTGCTCTTGCTTTGACCTGCTTGGATCTGGCTTGAAGTCTTAGGTCGTGGTCCTGGGGTGAGGAATGCTACCTGCCAGAGCTTGTGGTGGCTGTAGAGAGGGTGCCCTCCTCATAGCTCTGACAACTGTGAAAACCCAAGAAATTTGGGACACAGCTCTCTCCACTCTGGAAGCAGAGTTCTAGCTTGGCAAAGAGCTCAAAAGTCAAGGAATTGGCTGGCAAGATGAGCAAGAAGAGGAAGCACAATCAGACCGTAGAATCCTTTTTTGGGGACAAAAAGGATCAAAACATGGAACCAGAAGAAGTCAATGAAGTCAAAACTCTCAAAACAAAAGCTTCCAAGAAAAATATGAACTGATTATAGGCCATGGAGGAGCTCAAGGAGGATTTTGAAAATCAAGTAAGAGAAGTGGAGAAAAAACTGGGAAGTGAAATGAGAATCATGCAAGAAAATCATGAAAAGCTAGTCAACAGACTGACTGAAAAAAATAACACCTTAAAAATAGACTAACTGAAATGGCAAAAAAAGGCCCAAAAATCCAATGAGGAGAAGAATACCTTAAAAAGCCAAATTGCCCAGATGGAAAAGAAATTTCCAAAACTCACTGAAGAGAATAATTACTTCAAAATTAGATTGGAGCAAATGGAAGTTAATGACTTTATGAGAAATCAAGATACTATAAAACAGATCCAAACAAATGAAAAAAAAATAGAAGACAATGTGAAATATCTCACTGGAAAAAACCACTGACCTGGAAAATAGATCCAGAAGAAATAATTTAAAAATTATTGGACTACCTGAAAGCCATGATCAAAAAAAAAAAAATCCTAGAAATCATCCTTCAAGAAATTCTCAAGGAAAATTGCCCTGATATTCTAGAACCAGAGGGCAAAATAGAAATTGAAAGAACTCACCAATCACCTCTTGAAAAAGATCCCAAAAAGAAAACTTCTAAGAATATCATAGCCAAATTCCAGAGTTCCCAGGTCAAGGAGAAAATATTACAAACTGCCAAGAAGAAATAATTTAAGTATTGTGGAAACACAATCAGGATAACACAAGATCTATCACCTTCTACACTAAGGGATTGAAAGGTTTGGGATATGATATTCTGGAGGTCAAAGGAGTTAGGATTAAAACGAACAATCACATACCCAGCAAAACTGAGCATATTGCTTCAGGGGAAAATATGGTCATTCAATGAAATAGAGGACTTTCAAGTATTCTTGATGAAAAAAACAGAGCTGAACAGAAAATTTGACTTTCAAATACAAGAAGAAATAGAAGTATGAGAAGGTAAACAGGAAAAAGAAATCATAAGGAACTTATTAATGTTGAACTATTTACATTCCTACATGGAAAAATGATAATTGTAACTCATGAGACTTTTCTCAGTATGAGGATAGTTAAAGGGAATATATGTTTATATACATATGTATACATACATACCTATGTATGTATAAGAGTGCATATGTGTATAAATATGTGTGAGTGCATGTATATGTGTGTACATGTATGCATAAAGGACACAGGATCATTTGAATAAGAAGGGATGATATCTAAAAAAATAAAATTAAGAAGTGAGAGAGGAATATATTGGGAGAAAGAGAAAGGGAGAGATAGATTAGGGTAAATTACCTCATATAAAAGAGGCAAGAGAAAACTGTTACAATGGAGGAGAAGAGCAGAAAGGTAAAAGGGAATGGGTCAACTTTACTCTCAATGAATTTGGCTTAAGGAGGGAATAACATACACACTAAATCAGGTATCTTATCCTACAGGAAAGTAGGGGGAAGGGGATGAGAGGGGGAATGATAAAAGGGAGGGCAGATTGGGGGAGAAGGTAGTTAGAAGCAAACATTTTTAAAAAGGGACAGGGTCAAAGAAGAAAATAGAATAAGTGAGGGGGCAAGATAGGATGGAGGGAAATACAGTTAGTCTTTCACAATGTAACTGCTATGGAAATGCTTTGTGTAACTACACATATACAACCTATATTGAATTGCTTGTCTTCCTAATGTGGTTGGTGAGGAAGTGTAATGGGAATGCAAATTTGGAAGATCTTCCCTGCCCCTAGGCTAAAGTGCACCTGAAGCCTGGGATGGGAGGCTTGTTTTTCAGTAGATACTTCTTGATTGGCCAGTGAGTCCATAAGGTTGTTACATTCTCTGAGCCAGGAGAAGGATATATAAACCCTGATTTGAGGCTTTGTTTTGGGGGCTCACTTTGAGAAGTGTTCTTTGATTTGATCTGTATTCTGGGAAGCCGTTGCCCAGGGCCCCCCCGGCTTTGAAAAACCCAGATGTGGAAACCCAGATGTTGACTGGGTATGGATGTAATGGTTGGACAGTTTGGAAATCTGTGTACTTGATCTGTTTCTGTCTTGATAATTCTGCCTGTATACTTTGAAGTTTGGGGTGCTGACCTTTTCCCCTGAACAAGGTAAACAATATATGTCTGACTGATTAAAGTAAGCTTGTTAACCCATTTTGAGTTGCTTTCCTTTTACAAAGCAGATCCAAGAACCTGTGTGAGCAGCTACCCTGGGGATGCTGGGGTGCTTGCTGCTACAGGAGGGAAGAAGGGAAAGAATCTGGAAATCAAAGTTTTAAAAACAAATGTAAAAAAAATGTTTTTTACATGCAACTGGGAAATAAGATATACAGGCACTGGGGTATAGAAATGCATCTTGCCCTACTAGGGAGGTGGTGGGATAGGGGAGGATATAATAGACAGAAGATTGGGGGAAGGGGTATTCAATAGGCATGCTATCTTGGGGTGGGAGGTAGGGGACAACAGGGAGAAAATTTTGTAACTCAAAATCTTGCTAAATGAATGTTGAAAACTAAAAATAAATTAAATACTATTTTTTTAAATGCAAAGGGTGATCTCTCATGAGGGTATCCAGACCCCAGACAAGGTGACATCATAGTCAGACACACAAAATATCCTAAAGAAACACTCCTAAGATAAAGAAGAGACATTAGCAGACCCAAAACAAAGTCACCCACTCCCCTAGCAATGTTCCTCTGCACACATAGACATGATCTCTGTTTCATTTCCTCTTTCTCCAAGTACTGTAGAATTCTGTTAATTCATTTATGTGGAAGTTTCCAAGAATCAATGGGAGAGAAATGTGGCTTTCCTCTGCTGTAAGAAGCTGTTGGAACATTTCCAGCTTGAAAGAGAGATAGTGGCATTATCCAAGGTGATTGATCCCAGCTGATCCCTTTCGTGGTTTCATTGCCTTTCCTGAGGTGCTAACAGCCCTGACTATGTCTCCCCTGAACTCAAGAAGCTTCAAAGGCTCCTGTTTGCTTCTAAGACAAAATGTTTTCCTTTGTCTTTTTAAAGCCCTTCCCAATGTGACTTCCTCTTGCTACTTTTTTCAGGTTCATGGTGACTCATTTTCTTACACTCTTCATTCCAGCCCATCTTTACCTAACTGCTGCTTCTTGTATATAATATTCCATTTTTCTGTCTCCAAACTTTCCTGCAGGTTGTCTCCATGCCTAAATAATGGTGCCCCCCATCTCTGTTTTATACATTCCCTACTTTACATCTTGATCATCTTCTATAGGACCACTATAGCTTCTGGTGTCTTCCAACCCCCTCTGGAAATTACTTTGTATCTGCTTTCTCTGTATTTCCTATTTACTTTTGTAGTAAAATTGTTTCTCCTACTAAAACAAAAGCTACTTGAGGGCAAGAACTCTTCTATTTTTAATCGTATACCCCCAGGACCAAGAATACTAATAGTCTTTTTCCTTAGTTTTGTGTCCAGACATTTCTTTGGAATAGGGAATGCTCACTAAGGAAACCAATGCAAATCAGACCTTGTTCTTCAACTGAGTCTTAGAAAATGTGTGTATGTGGGGGGAGGGAGTAGCGCTTAGAGGTTGCTAAGTCCACAAAGCCAGTATGTCTATGTTAGAAGGGGGATTTGAGCCCAGGTCTTCTGAGATACTTTGCTGATTCTTTATTCACTACTTACTGCTGCCTCTGGCAGGTAATATACATTTAACACTTGTTGTATAGATGAACAAAAGCCTAACTAGTTTGCTTTGATAAAACTGTGTTTTTCCCTGAGTGTGTTCAGCTCCCTCCAGGTGTTTAAATAAACACACTAGGATTTAAAGGAGGTGGGAGAAAAGATGTTTTCATTGCAGAATGCTGTTACTTCTTACGTGTTTCTAACCACAAACTTCGCTTCCTTGGGAACGTAGCGTGACTGGTGCCAAAGTACCAGCAGGAGCCAGGAGCATAAGCAACTGTTCCATTATTGTGTCAAATGTTCTTGTCTGCCCAGAAGCTGGTGACTTTGCCCAATAAACAAGAAAGCAATGCGTTTTTTTATTCAAAATAATAGTTACAAATTTTGAAATCATTTCACGGTGGATGAACAGCCAAGTTATGTAGTGGATGTGTAACTATATAAAGACACTGGGCACTTGAACTAAATCTAGTGTGTGAGACCAACAGCTGAGTCTGTCTGTGCATGTGGCTGTGAATATTGGAGTGTGTGTGTGTGTGTGTGTGTATCTATGCATGCATGCTCACACTTTGCTATAAGCTCCATGTTCAGGCTCCCTCTTGCCTGAGTTAACTGTAACTTCAGAGTTTCAGTATTAGAGGGAAAATGCAATACTCAGGCTGCAGTCCTCTATCCTCATTAAGGCAACTATAATCAAAAGACGTGTAAAGGGAGACAAGGTCAGGTCAATGGAGAAGCTTTGGTTCAACTCTAAGCAGAATTAAGAGGAGAACTTCAACATTCCTCCTCCCTCCCAAAAGTCAATGCATGACTTTCTGTAGTACAAACATAATTGGGCAAGAAATATTCTTTGAATTTTCTGCAAAATAAGGCAAGTTCTAATTAGAGGTGATGAATCAGGGAGATATTATTTCCTTCCCAAGTCATCTTTTCTAATTATAATGACATTTTTGTAGCTTTCTCTTTCTTAAAATTTTCAAAATGTCAAATGAACATGAATTTACTTGAGTCTCACAATACTTTATGAAGTATGTACATCAGGTAGTCATGTATAAGATGAGGAAACTGAGGGTCAGAGAGGTTAGACAAGTTGCCCCTTGCCATGCAGTTAAAAAGAGTCAAGGCAGACATGATTCTTGGTATTCCTGATGCCAAGCTTAGCACCTAGAAAATCATAGCTTCAAAGGTGGTGGGGTTGGAAGCATACTTAGAATCCAAACCTATACTGAAAAAGAATTCCTTATTACAACATACTTGCAAGTGACTAACTACAAATTCAGAGATTTTTAAGCTGGATCCACATACTTAAATGAATGTATACATGTGTATTATATATGCATAAATATGCATTTATGGATGTACATATGCATATCTTTATATTATTTATTATTAATATATTGTATATTATATTAATATAACTATATAATATATTAATATATAAATTATATATTTACAACTTCATTCTGGAATAATTGGTTTCCTTTGTAAATCCTATGTATTTTATTTTATATCTTTAAAAATATTATTCAGAAAAGGAGCCTACAGGCTTCACCAGGCTTCACCAGGACACCAAAAGGGTCTGTGTCACAAACAATGACAGCAACTTTAAGAATTCCTGATCCAAATGAAAATATCCAATGAGGAAGAAATCCAATGCCTCTCCAAGATTCCCATTCCCTTTTTGAATAGCCTCACTGTAGTTAGGTGGTGTAGTGGATAGAGCCCTGGAATTGGAGTCAGGATAAACCTGACCTCAAATCCAGCCTCATACTCTTAATAGTTGTGTGGGTAAGTCATGACCTCTGTCTGCCTCAGTTTCCTCATCTGTAGTAGCACCTACCTCCCAGGGTTCTTATGAAGATCAAATGAGATATTTGCAAAATGTAATTTTATAATTTCTGCAAATTTGCAAAATTTCCCATCCTTAATGTGCAATGTAAATATTAGCTATTATTCTCTAAGTATTAGGAAATGTTGGAGAAAGAAATGGAAATCCAGTATCTTTTCCAAGAAAACCTCAAATGGGGTCAAAAAGAGTCAGACACAACTGAAACAACTGAAAGACAACATGTCAGTGTCTGACTGTGGCTGATCAGACCAATATGAGCTCGGAATGTTCTATCACATGTTGGGCACAAATAGTCCATGTGAATATCTGTTGTGGATTTTCTAAATCTGGCCATCTCATATTTCTTTTGACCTATTCAATTCTGCTTTGCTCATAGAACATAGAACCTTCTTTCATGCAGGCACACTTATTGGGCAGTCCTTGCCACTGTCTCCCATGTCACACAATCAATTCCAAAGTTCTTCAGAGAGACCTTGAGAGGGTCCTTGTATAGTATATTCTGACTCCCATATGAATGCTCACTTTGTGTGAGTTCTCCATAAAATAGTCTTTCAGGCAAGTGTACATTTGTCATTCAAACAATATAGCCAGCCCATTGGGGTTGCACTCTTTGCAGTAGAATTTGAGGGCTTGGCAGTTTGGTTAGAGAAAGGACCTGACTGTCCAGTACCTTATCCTTCCAGGTGATCTTCAGAATCTTCCTAGAACCTTTCTGAACAACATAAGGAAATATGTAGTTACATTAACCTGAAGACTTGACTTATTAGAGCTCCTACCTATTTAATGTAATTATATCTTCTGAAGACAAACAGGAATTAATTATTCTTTCACCTGAAGAGTAGAATCCAGTTCCACATGTAGCTTCTCTTTACCTTTCTACATTCACTCTATAAACCATGCTGAGTTCTCACCTGAAAGATCTAAACCAGCAGGAGTCCATAGGCTCTTAGCAAACTCAAAGTCTGGTTTGAGTCAGGTCCAGATATGATGTCAAAACATCTGGGAGAAGATAAAAATAACTTCATCTACAATTGATGAAACTTACATTCTGTCTACATGGTGCCATTTATAGGCCTCTAAATTAAAGTCTGTGACATTGTATTTTTAGATTTTCATCTCACTGTTTATTGATGAAATAAAGACCCAACTCCAGAGCACACTTGCATCTGCAAGTATGACTGCATTGTGTCAGTGGCAGAGTCAGGATTCAAACCCAGATCATCTCTCTAAATACACTGCTCCTTCCCCATACCACTCTTCTTCCCATAGTACTTTTGGAGTGAGGAAAGGAGTATGCATTAAAGAATTTTACTACAACCCAAAAACAATGTTCAAAGTGTCTTAGTTAACTTGAGAGGGTTATAGGACATTGGCCATTGATTGAAGGCAATTGACATCACTCATGTAATATCTAGCGTTTGACTGAAAGGATGAGCTATGCCCTCTTGTGGTTATATTAAAAAGCATAATCCAGTAGTCTGGTGGGGAGGGGGCAATCAAGATTGGAAAACTCAGTTACGGACTGATATAGGAAGATTTCTATCTATACTCCCCCTAACCCTCCATCAGTCATGGCATAATTATCTACATACAAGGACACACCCCGCTGAGCAGTTGAGAACCAATTTCAGAAAATATTGTTTTGGATTGTCTTGAAATTTTAGGTACATATTATAACTGCCACCTCCAGTAGAATAGGAGCCTCATAAAGGCAAGGACTATTTTACTTGTGTCTCTACATCTTCAATAAATCAGTAGGGTGAAAGCCTAGACATATGATTTAATCTACAGGGGAACGGCTATCAATTCAGTTCTGAGATGTGTGTGTGTGTGTGCATGTGTGTAATTGACTAGACTCAGTAATTTACCCAGGATGCCAGTGGGTATGTTTCAGAGTTGGGACTTGAACCCATGTCTGAGACCATCACTCTACCCACTATGCTATGTTGCCTCTCCCAGAGTAGACACTTAATAAACACTTTTTCAGTTGAGTTGTTGACTACAAGTTGAATTTTCATTCAAATCACAGGTGGATGAGGAGATAGACTAACATCCTGAGTCTGAGGGATGCTCTCCTTCAAACCAGCCCCACCACTGCCAGCCAGTTACTCACTCTTCCTTGAAATCACTTTTATCACAAAAAGCAATGTGTTCTTTTTATTATTCAGCTGGATGGCTTTAATTGCCTCAACTGCAAACAGCAAGGTTGAGATTTCCAGTTCTAGACTGGCAACATTTTTTCAGTTACTGTCATAAATATATGGAGCCAGGCACTGAGCCACCTCAGGGAGGTCTGGGGAAAGAAGCTGGAAGGTCCCATGGAGGGCCAAACTGCAGAGTCAGTGCTCTCCTGATGGCTCTGCACAGAGGTAGAAGGACTTGGTGGGGACACAGTGTATGCAGGAGAGAGAGAAACTATTTACCCAAAATATTCCAGGGGATAAAAAAGAATTAAATATGAGTGGGAGAGTGATTCATCTTCTCAGCATGGCCTTGACTAACAGTAAAACTTCCCAACACTTAGAAATGTCTAAAGGTGAATTGGGCTGCCTCCAAGGTTATTGGCCTTCTTTTGTTAGACATTCTTTAATAGAGAGGCAGCATGGCACTCTGGAAAAACTGGCTTTGGAATGTAAGAAGATCTGGATTTGGATCCTACCTCCTCCCCATACTCCTCAAACAAACCATTTTCCTTTTTTGGACCACAGTTTCCGCTGTTTTAAAATGAGGACACAGGACTGTTTGGCCTCTTTTCTTCCTTCCAGGTGTAGATATAGAATCCTATGAAGTCATTTAACCTTTGGGTCTCAGTTTCCTTACATGTAAAATGAAGAAGTTGTACTAGATGGGCCCTTCCAGATCTCATTCGGTGCCCCTAGGACCAAAGAGCCTAGACGGCCACTTGTTGGGAAAGTCACGGAGGGGACTTCTCTACTTTCTGGAATAGACTGAACTAATGCAAGCCACAGAGACCCCCTCTGATTCTGAAATTCTGGGATCCTGGGGAGAAGAAGGTAGATATCTCAAAGCAAGGAGCACCTGGTCAGGGAGCTAAGAAGTAGAGACTCCCTGAATTGAGTGAGTGAGAAGAGGGGAGACAAAACACAAGTCTGGCATCACATGCCCAACCCAATGTTTCTTGTTCCATTTTCCTGTGTCTGCCAAACCAGGCTCTCAAACTACAGATCCCACATTGTCCCTTATGTGCTTGAAAGGAGGTCATGGTCCCAAGCTTCTTTTCATCCATCCCCTTCCTTCACACTAAGGTAGCTTCACAGGACTCCTCCTCAAAGGCATGTATAAACCCCAATTTAGATAACTCTGTCACAGAAGTGGATTCAGCATTACTAAGAACCAGCTCAGCAGAGACTTTTCCATGAACAGAACACTGTTCTACCTCAATATAAGGGGTCATGACCTTTGTTCTAGAGCTCCTTTTGTTTAATGTTCCAATAATACTTACTATGCATTCTAGACTTGCAGTCAGAAACATCTGAAATGAAATCTGGCTTACCAGATTTGTGACCCTGGACAAGTCACCTCATCTCTCTCAACCTCCATTTCCTCATCATTAAAAAGGGAATAATAATAACATCTAACTTCTGGGGTTGTTGTGAGACAAATGAGATATCATGAGGAAAATTCTTTGTAAACATGAAAGTGTCATATAAATGGTGGCTAATGTTATTGCAGCTATTTATGCATATATTCTTTGTTCTAATAGAGAGTAAGGTCTCTAAGAGTAATGACTATTTCTGGTTCATCACAGGTCTGTCTTGAAAAAATGGGGTTTCTGAAACTATATCCTGCTAAAAGGCACCATCGAGTATGAAGCAATATCATTACTTAACATATGCCCATAAATTTGACAATCTTAGTGAAATGGATGAATATTTACAAAAAATATAAGTTGCCTAGATTAACTGAAGAAAAAAATTACTTAACCCCATCTCAAAAAAGAAGTCCAACAAACCATCAATGAACTCCCTAGGAAAAATTCTCCAGAGCCAGATGGATTTACTAGTGAGTTCTATCAAACATTTAAAGAACAATTGATCCCCATATTTTGCAAACTATTTGGGAAAATTGGAGAAGAAGGAGTCCTACCAAATTCTTTTTAAGACACAAATATGGAATGATACCTAAATCAGGGAGAGACAAAATGGAGAAAGAAAATTATAGACCAATTTCCCTCATGAATATATATGCAAAAATTTTAAATAAAATATTAGCAAAAAGACTACAAGAACTTATCACAAGAACAGGTAGCATTTATTCCAGGAATGCAAGCATTTTTTTCAATATTAAGAAAACTATCAGTATAATTGATTATATCAACAATAAAACCACCATAAACCATATAATTATCTCAATAGATGCAGAAAAGGCTTTTGAAAAAATAAAATACCCATTCCTATTAAAAACACTAGGAAGTATAGAAATAAATGGAGTGTTCCTTAAAATAATACGTAGTATCTATCTAAAACCATCAGCAAATATTATATGTAAAAGGGATAAGCTAGAAGCATTTCCAATAAGATCAGGGGTGAAACAAGGATGTCCATTATCACGCCTCTTATTCAACTTGGTGCTAGAGATGTTAGCAATATCAATAAGAGAAGAAAAAGAAATTGAAGGAATCAAATTAGGCAAAGAAGAGACTAAGCTATTGCTCTTTGGAGATGATATGATGATATACTTAGAGAATTCTAGAGAATCAAGTAAAAACCTACTTGAGACAATAAATAAATTTAGCAAAATTGTAGGATATAAAATAAACCCACATAAATCCTCAGCATTCCTGTATATTTCTAATGAAATCCAACAGCAAGAGAAAGAAAGAGAAATTCCATTTAAAGTTACTGTAGACATTATAAAATGTTTGGGAGTCTATGTGCCAAAACAAAACCAGGACCTATATGAACACAATGACAAAACTCTTCACACAAATAAAGTCAGATCTAACTCATTGGAAAAGCATCAGGTGCTTGTAGCTAGGTTGAGCTAATATAATAAAATGACAATTTTACCTAAATTAAAATTACGTATTTAGTGCCATACCCATCAATCTACCAAATATTATGTTATAGAGATAGAAAAAACATCAGTAAAATTAACTTTGAAGAACAAAAGGTCCAGAATATCAAAGGAATTGATGAAAAGAAATGCTGGGGAATGTGGTCTAGCCAGACCAGATTTTAATCTGTATTATAGAGCAGCAGTCATCAAAACTACTTGGTACTGGCTGAGGAATAGAGGAGTGGATCAATGGAATACATTGGGTACAGGAGACACAGCAGTCAATGACTATAGTAATCTACTGTTTGATAAATCCAAAGACCCCAGTTGTGGGGACAAGAATGCACTATTTGACAAAAACTGCTGGGAAAACTGGAATATATTATGGCAGAAACTGGGCATAGACCATTATCTAACACCGTATACCAAAATTAAGTCTAAACAGGTGCGTGATCTAGGTATAAAGGATGATACTGTAAGCAATCTGGGAAAGCAAGGAATAGTTTATCTGCCAGATTTGTGGAGAGGGGAAGATTCCATGATCAAACAAGAATTAAAGAGCATTATAAAATGCAAAATGGATAACTTTGATTACATGAAACTGAAAAGCTTCTGTACAAATAAAGCCAATGTAACCAAGATTAAGAGGGAGGTGGGAAATTGGGAAAGAATTTTTACACCCAATGTCTCTGATCAAGGCCTCATTTCTAAAATATAGAGACAATTGAGTCAAATCTATAGGAATACAAGTCATTCCCTAATTGATAAATGGTCAAAGGATATGAACAGGCAATTTTTGAGAAGAAGAAATTAAAGATATCTATAAGCATATGAAAAAAAATTTTTAAATCACTATTGATTAGAGAAATGCAAATCAAACTAGCTCTGAAGTACCACTTCTCACCAGCCAGATTGGCTAAGATGACAAAACAGGAAAATGATAAATGCTTGAGAGAATGTGGAAAAAAAATGGAACACTAATGCATTGTTGGCAGAGTTGTGAACTGATTCAACCATTATGGAGAGAAATCTACAACTATGCCCAAAGGGCTATAAATAATACCTTTTGACTTAGCAATATCACTTCTAGGGTTGTAGCAATATCACTTCTAGGGTTGTATCCCAAAGAGATCATAGAAGTGGGGAAAGGACCCATATGTACAAAAATATTTATAGCAGCTCTTTTTGTGGTGGCAAAGAATTGGAAATCAAGGGGATTCCCATCGATTGGGGAATAGCTAAACAAGTTGTGGTATGTGAATGTAATGGAATACTATTGTGCTATAAGAAATGAGGAGCAGACAGACTTCATAATAACCGGGAGAGACTTATATAAACTGCTGTTGAGTGAGAAGAGCAGAACCAGGGGAAATTTCTACACAATTACAGACACAACAACATATGTGTGATGACCAACTTTGATAGACTGGGCTCCTCTCAACAATGCAAGGTTATAAGACAACTCCAAAAGACTCGTGATGGAAAGAGACATCCACATCCAGTGAAAGAATTACAATGTCTGAATGCAAACTGAAGCAAAGTACTTGCTCTCTCTCTTTTTTGGTTGTTTGGTTTCCTCTTTCCCATTGTTCACTCCATTGGTTATAATTCTTTTTTACAACGTGACTAATGTTTAATGTGAAAGTATCTGTAGATTGTATATTTGATTGCAAGCCACCATCGCAAATGGGTGAGGAGAGGAGAGGGAGGAGCAGAAAATTTGAAACTCAAGGGATTATGGATGTTGTAAACTAAAAGTAAATAAATAAATTTTTTTAAAAAGAAAAGAAAAAATGGGGCTTCCTATACTAATGAAGTCACAGTTTTGGTCCAAAACAAAACACAAGAGACCCTCCATATAGTAAATATCCAATCAAAATATTTGTTGAATTAATCGATGAATCAACCACTAGACAATGGACCATAAACTAATAGATGCACAGAAGAATAAATGAATAAATATAGATAAATATAAATAAATGAATAAAAAATAAATTAAATTAAATAAATAAATAAAAATAAATTAAATTAAATAAGTAAAATATATAAATAAATGAATGGATATATGGATGAATAAGTAAATAGATAAATGGATAGATAGATATACGTGTATATGTACATGGATAAATGAACAAAAATAAATAGAATATAGATGGTAATGGAAGTCAATTACTAGATGAATGAATGGATGTACAGATGAATAAAAAGTAGATAGATGTATAGGATGAAAAGAGAGGGGGAAAGAGCAGAAGAAAGAGGAGGAAAGGAGAGGGAAGGTAGGAGACAAAGAGAAACCAAGAGTGAGAGAGAAAGGTGTCTAGGTGATGCTGTGAATAGAGCAGTGATCCTGGAGTCAGGAAGACCTGAGTTCAAATCCAGATTAATATACTTCCTGGATCTGTGATCCAGGATATAATGCTTAACCTCGAATTGCTTCAGTTTCCCCATCTGCAAAATGGGATAATAATAGCACCTACTACCAGGCTTGTTGAGAGAAGCAAATGAAATAATAATTGAAATGCTGTCAGCACAGTGCCTGGAGCATATTCAGTGCTATATAAATGCTAACTATTATTAAATTAATAGAAAGATGGTTTTATATATATATACATATATATACATATATATGTGTATATGTATATGCATGTGTGTACACAGAGAGAGAGATTAAAAAGATTGTTTTCATGTTTTTGACTCAATCACTCTGGATTAGACCTCCACCATGGTTCTTTTCATTGATGAATTTCCATTCATTCCACTTTTCATTTCTTCTGAAATTGTGGTACTACATTATTCATGGCCTTAAATGTCATGTACATAATTGATAAAAAAAAAACACTCCAGGTGTGTCTTATATGGTAGTTAGGACTCCTTTGTGGTTATGGGTTGGACTTTAATGGCCTCTGAAATCCCTTTGAGATGTTAAATTTTGTAATTCTACATTTGAGAAAGCCTGTCAGGCTTAATTTGGCTCTCCTAATAACATTTTTTAAAATCTAAAATAGACAAAAAAGGGATCTTCTTCTCTATATCAGTGAGTCGGTTGGGTGACTATGAAGACATGGTCTATTGTCAAAAATTACCTGCAAAAACCAGTCTATTCCCTTTTTGTTTTGTCAGTAAAGGTTACCTTTGATGCATGCAGAGGATATAGTCTTTTATGGGTTTTATAGAAATGATAAAACAGGAATATGGTTTGGTAGATACTTTTTGCAACTTGCTTTTCCTTGTTAGTAATGTCCTCTCATAACCCTTTCCAGTTTTTTTTTCTTTTGTTTTGTTTGGGGTTTTGTTTTTTGTTTTGTTTTTTTGCAATTTTCTCTCCTTCCAGACCATGGGACTAGACCTGGCAGGAACCTGAGGTGTCACATGAATCAACTTTCTTATTTTATAGATAAGGAAGCAGAGATCCAGAATGAAAAAAGGCTTACCCCAGGACAAGTGAAAGACAAGATTTCAATGTAGTTGCCTTGACTCCAAATCTGGTGTTCTTCCAACTGACTATGGAAATATGTGTCTCCTCCAAAAAATATTCCTTCTGTAGATGTTTGAGCAAATTCATCTTGTCTTCTGCTTTAAAGACATCACTGCCTTTACCAATTGCTAAAGAATGTATTGAATTCTGAGAAAGGAGAGTTCAAATGTGGGGTTTCCACAGGCATCACTGATGAGAAAAGTCTACTATAGAATTCCAGAAGATCATTTCTGCTCCTCACATATTGTGTTCCTCCCAGATTCATCTACCAAAGTTGTTCAAATGATCTGGTTTAGCTGGGACTAAGGACAAGCTCTTTCCTAGCTAACTTTCCTATTGACTTCTTTTTGTTCGCCCTTTAGTTGGCACTGTTTTTAATCTTTCTTCAATATATTTTGTAAATGACTTTGTCCTGTAAATAAACATGGTTTTGAGCATTACACTTTGTTCCTTCTTCTGTGCAAAGTGATAGTCGTTTATTGTGTAAGGCATATTCTGGGTTCTTTTGACTTCCTTGGTGTGGTGATTGTTTCATATTGACTCACATGCTTTAAAAGGTAATGTGGTCTAAAGACTATACGACTGGATATGGAGTTGGGGAAGAATTGAGTTCTAGGTCTGCCTCTGAAACATGCTAGATATGTTACCATTTTCAAATAAATCCATATCTTAGTATTCTAGGCAATTCCTTCAGATCACGTGCTAAGACTACAATTATTCACCTGGGAAATAACAACAAATCTGAATAAATAGTATTTGTAGTGATCAAGTTTGGCACTAGAAAACAGATCAACAATTCACCTTCCTTAACACATCTCATAGGCTTTGAGTTTGGCATTGAATCCTTGATTCCTTGATTAATTTTGTTGAAATACTTTTTTAAATTTGTTTTAAAATATTTGTTGCAAAACATGGCTCTGATGATGGGAGATGAGAGGGATATATTTCTGAATGAAATATTGCATGTGCATTGTTTATGTGTGTATACACATATATACATACACATATGCATATGTGTGTATAAGACACACATAGATATGTGTGTATAAAATAATTTGAAAAGGTTATAAATTATATAATATTTCCTTAACTGTATTAGTGGAGAAAGTTACCATTCCAGGGAGTCTCTCACTTCTATAAAATTGCAGATTCAGACTCCCTGCTTTCCCTAAAATAATCTTTAAAATGGTGTTAGAGTTAACTTTAAATCTTTATTTTTTATCATTTCCCACTTTTTTGAAGTCTACATCTTTTTAAATGTAAAGATGGGATTCTTCCACTTTCTAAATCTACCATTCTCTAATTAAGATTAATGTAATCAGAGAATACCAGACTCCTCAAATGGAATGAATCATTGATGTGTATCTAGGTATTAACAAATTCATGAATAACTCTTTCACCAACCACAGAGGATTATAGGCCTTTGGGCATTGGATGATACCTCATAGGAAATCTGTTGTGATGAGCTGAAAGGATGAGACACGCTTCTGGGCCTAGTTATAAAAATAGTAGTTACTCCACTAGTGAGTTCAGCTAAGGGGCAGGCCAGTCTAGTGGTTGGAGATCCCTAGTCCCAGTTGAGATGTTTCCAGTTTTAAAAATAGAAACCATATTTCTAAGATGCGCTCTCTGTCTCTCTGTCTCTCTCTCTCTGTCTCCGTCTCTCTGTCTCTGTCTCTGTCTCTGTCTCTCTCTGTCTCTCTGTCTCTGTCTCTGTCTCTCTCTGTCTCTCTCTCTGTCTCTGTCTCTGTCTCTCTCTCTCTCTGTCTCTGTCTCTCTGTCTCTCTCTCTCTCTCTCTCTGTCTCTCTCTCTCTCTCTCTCTCTCTGTCTCTCTCTCTCTGTCTCTCTCTCTCTCCCCTCTCTTGTTGTCTTCTTCTTACTGTCCTCCTCATTTAATTGACCATGTTGCTGAAGAGGATGGAGAAGTGCTAGGAACCTAGTCACTCATAGTTACTTCATAGCACCCTGGGAGCAGTGATTGGCAGTTAATTTGGGGATAATAACTCAACACTGCAAGTAGAAGTTGGCTGAATTATCCAAGAGATGATGTTACGTATATATGCTAGTATAAGACATGTCTATTTTTTTATCTTCTAATGTGTTGATTTTTATTTTTCCTGTAATTGGCTAAAAAGTCTATCTATATAGAGTGAGTGAATTCAGAGATGACTACTTTAGTAAATCATTATCTTCTTTTAAGATACAGCCAATTTCATGATTTGATGATGTTACCCAGTTCTCTATGGTGACAGTGGAGGTGAAAATTCTTTCTTTCTTTCTTTCTTCTTCTTCTTCTTCTTCTTCTTCTTCTTCTTCTTCTTCTTCTTCTTCTTCTTCTTCTTCTTCTCCTTCTTCTTCTTCTTCTTCTCCTTCTTCTCCTTCTTCTTCCTTCCTTCTCCTCCTCCTCCTCTTCCTCCTTCTACTATTACTACTACTATTTTTACCCCACATCTTGACAAAGACAAATCATCTGTGTCTTAGACCACTGAAACTAATGACAAAGAATAAGTTTTAAAAGTCTCTGACCTCTGTCCTGAAATATAACTTGCTTCTACTGAAATCCACAGCTGATGGGTGTTAAACATAACCTAACTATGAGTTGTCTATATACCAGAAGTATTTGAGAAATGGGTTGTTCAGATGCCACCTTTGCCTCATATAAATTCACCTCCCTATGTTTTAATTAATATTTCTTCCTCTGTTGTCTTGTAATTATGGATGAATAAAGTCTTTCTACTGATGTACCCTAAGATGTAAATAGTGAGTTTTCTTTCACATTCATGTTCACATTTTTCTTTCCACAGTTTTAGAAGAGATATTTATATTACAGTCATAAGAATTAGGAGTAGCATTCATCTTTGGTTTCTATTTTTTTTTAATCAAGAATGATATTTTTCATCATTTTCCTATCTTTGTCTACTTTCCCAATGAGTTTACTGCAGATCAAGGTTTATACAAACTTATTTGCTAGTATTTAATCTAGTCCTTGGCAGCAAGGCAGCACAGTAGATACAGCATTAAGCTTGGAATCAGAAGACTCATCTTCCTCAGTTCAAATCTAGCCTCAGACACTTGCTAAGCTGTGTGACCTTGTTAAAGTCACTTAATTCTCTTTGTCTCAGTTGCTCTTCTATAAAATTAGCTAGAAGAGTAAATGACAAGCCACTCCAATCTGTTTGCCAAGAAAACCCCAAATGGGTTCACGAAGAATTGGACACGACGAAAAACAACTCAAAAACAGCAAATCTAGTCCTTTGAATTTCTCTGCTTCATCATTTTGTCACCTCATCGTTACATCTTCTCACTGAAGTCAGATTGATCTCACTTTTCACTATATTTCAAGGCAAGATAATCAAGTATCTCATAAGAAGGTGGCTCTTCTCACTTTTGTGAATACGATGAAAGCACCTCCATCAATTTCTTCATTAGAAAATTTCAGACTCAAATAATTTTTGAATCATTGGAAGTTCAGTGGATAATGGCTGTAACGACCATCTGAGTAGAGACTCACACTAAAATAGTACCCAAATGGTCATCTAGCCTTTGCTTAAGGAAATCAAATGAAGAACCCATTACTTCCCAGAGTCGTCCTTAAGAGTTTGGGACAGTTCCAATTGCAAGGAATTATTTTTTCCCCTCTGAAATCAATCATATGGGTGCTTTGGGTAATATCCTTGATGTCGTTTCTCCTCAACTGACTCATACCACATCCCCCTCTCCATTACTTGGTTTTCCTCATTAACTGCTGAGAGATTGAAGTACTACATAGCTTTCAGACATCCAAGTCACTGGAAAAATCATGAAAGTATCAGCTTTTGTTTTCTGGATATATCGCAAAATTATTCAGAAATAATAATCATATTTATATGGCACTTATTATGTGCTATGCACACACTATGAACTTTACAATATGATTTTGTACTGGCAGATTTCTCCTGGAGTAACTTAAAAAGGAGAGCATCTTTCTAAGCACAGGACTGATAAGCATACAGAGCTTTTCTTTTTGCTGCTTACATTGAGGAAATCTCCATACTCTAAGGACATTTTGTCTCCCAGTTCAGCATTAATTACTCAGAGAAAAGGGAATGGAACAACTCCATAATCTTTTTCCCAGAATTTGTGTCTGTGTGTGTGTCCTTTAAAGAATGGCATAAATATATGCTGTTCTAAAGAACTAATTGTAGAAGATAAGCTATCTGAGAATGCAGTATACTGAATATTAATTCACCTTGGATCATTCTGACACTTCAGGATTATTTAGTTTGACATGACAGGCAAATGCATCACTTAATGGAGAAATTTCTCTTATAATAATGTTTGGCATCTAATGTATATTTTATGACTTAGCTGTTCTTTGGTGAAAACACATCTGAAGCAATCATCTTTCTTCAGAGGCTGAATTTCACATAAAGGGAGCCTTCATTCTCTTATGTAGATGTGCCCTGCTGGTTCCAAATGGAATTAATTTTAAAGAAAGCTAGCGATCAAAAGTATTTGTAATCTAAAATATCTATTAGGAGGCCAGGCCACCCATGACAATATAGAAATTAATGTGGGAGAAGGAGCTAGACGGGAGTCAGGAGAGACCTGGGTTCAAATACCACCTCTACTCCTAGTTATATGACTATAGGTAACTCACATAGCCTCTGCTAACCTATATAAAATGGATGTTCAGTTCAACCAACACCTTTTGTGAATGCAATGAAGGATGTTAGGAGGGTCAGGGATAGAGTAAATAGAGTGTCATACCTGAAGTCAGGAAGACCTGAGTTCAAATCTGTCCTCAGACACTTACTAGCTGTGTGACCCTGGGCAAGTCACTTAACCCTGTTTGAATCAGTGTTCTCATCTGGAAAATTAGCCTGAGAAGGAAATTGTAAACCACTCCAGTATCTTTAGTGGTGAAACTCCAAATGACACCAGGAAGAGTAAGACACAGATGAAAACAACAGAACAGTAATAAAAAGGTTATTAAGAGTGTTTAGGAAAACCTAGATTCAAATCCAGCTAATAGTGACTATTCGATCTTCGGAAAATGCCTTCAGTTCTCTGAGCTTAAGCTTCCTTATGTGTAAAATAGGGAAAATAAAGACATTTCTTCTTACAACAGATGGAGTTTGGGATGTGGATAGAGAAACTTGGTTTCAATCACTCCTCTCATACTCACAGGCTGAGGGAGCACGGCAAGTCATCTGACCTTTCTTAATCACAATTTCCTCATTTGCTCATTTAAAAAAAAAGGTACCTTGGACTAAGCAATCACTAAGGTCTCTTCTATCTTTAGACCTTCCCCCTGACTCTACCTACTGGGATTATTGTGATGATTGAATGAGATGATGGTTGTAAAAAACACAAAGTGTTTCAGAAATAGCAGGCATTATTATTACTCTTGTTGGGTTTGGGACTAGATTTAGAATGTTATTGGTAGAGGGAACACTTAGTGGAAAAACCCTTCAACCAGGTCAGCATCTGATCAAAATCTAAGTATTGAGAGGCGATGTGGCATAGTGGGTAGAATGTTACACAGAGTCAGCAAGACTTGAGTCTGTAACTAAATTCAAATTCCACTTCTACCTGTTCACCCTTGCCCGAGTCACTGAATCTCTCTTGGCCTCCATTTCCTCATCTGTAAAATGAGGGTGTTGGGCTTCATGAACTATAAGTCATCTTCCAGTGTTGAACTTTTCATCTTCTGAGAGTTGTTTGAAGCAGTGAGAGATTCAATGATTTGTCCATTGTCTCAAGGCCAGCACATGTCAGTGATGGAGCATGAACCAGAGCTTCCAGACTCCTTGAACTATGGCCCTAAGCTTTGCTTTCCATTTCCTGGAACTAGGACTATGACACTTCTCAGTCACCATTTCAAACCACGTGTGTATCCCTCCCCATCCCCACCACAACCTTTGCTCCTTCTCTTTTTTATGTATTATCTTCCCTCCTCCATAAATAAACTCCCTAAAGGCAAGGGATGTTCTCACTTGCTTGGAGTTGTAGCCCCAGCACTTAGCACACAGTAGGTGCTTAACACATGCTTTTATCTATCTGAAGAGGACTTCCTGTCTGCCTGTACACTCCATCATGCCACCTCTCCTTGTTCTTGTTATTATTATTATTAATAATAATAATATTACTAGATCATTACATGTGGGTGAAAGTGATCTGACACTTAATTTCACCTTTCAAGGGTTTCTGATATTAGCCCTGCTTCCACCACTGACTAACAGAATGAGCTTGGACAATCCACTTGTTTTTTCCAAACTTTGCTATTTTCATCTATAAAATAGGAGAACAGTGCTAGAACAGAGCGGCTTATCCTACAGACTTGGAACTTTGAAAAATATTTGAAAACTATTTCAAAGTTATTGGAGGTTTATATATATATATATAGGTCTTTAAACACATTACTCTGAGAAAGAGTCATCCCTAATTGTAAGACTTAAGCCAGGCAGCCAAAGGAGTCCAGGACACACATACACGCACAAGGTTAAGAACTGGATTAGATAATTATTGAGGTCTCTTTCAATTCTTTGATTTTAATTTTTTTCCATTTAATAGGTAAGGAAATCAAGCCCAGAGAGTTGAAGTAGGTTGCTGAAGGCCACAGAAGTTGGTTACTGATGGAGCTGGAACTAAAATCTTGGTCATCCACACTCAGACCTCTTCCTCCTCATCATAAGCTAGTGACACTAATCCCTGTACTTCATTGATATTTCATAGCATAACATCATCTCAGGGTCTGGTTTTTGGGTGCAGTTGGGCACAATTAGCAAAGCTAATATGGGACTTGGATTTGCTGAGAGAAGTTAACCTCCCAATTTAATTCATGGGGTCTAGGTCAATGGATTTATGCAGAATCACAAATGAAGAGGATTTAAAAGAGAGGAGAAAGGGGAATTAGCTTCTGTTGAAATTGATCAGCACTGCTCAATCTGGATTTGTCTAAAATGCTTGTGTTTATAGCCTTAGAATCAAGCTCACAGCCTAGAATATAACAGGTAATTAAAATGCATACAACAATAAGTGATTGATTGATTTTATATATTTTGTCTGGACCTTTATACATACACATTACTTCCCTGGCTAGACTACAAGATCACCAGGGACAGGAATTATTTCCTTCTTGTCTCTACCTCCCTAGAACCAAGTACATTGCTAATAATAATAAAAATAATAGCCACATTTATTGATAGGACTTTATGGTTTGCAAAGGGCTTAATCAATATTATCTTGTTTTACCCTCACAACAACCCTGGGGAATAGGTGTTATTTTTTCTTATTTTGAAGATGAAGAAACTGAGGGAAACAGAGGCGAAGTAATTCACCCAGCATCACATGGCTAGCATCTGAGAATGGATTTAAACTCAAGTCTTCCTGAGTCCTACTTCTAAACTCTCAACTGTGCCAACTAGCCACACATCAAATACTGATTGATTTTGTCAATTTTGCCTATACCCACACATGCACACATTGTCTTCCCTGGTTAGACTATAAGTACTCTGAGGGCAAGCACTGTTTCAGATAGAGAGAGATATACATATATGCATATATGTTTGTTTATATGTATATGTGTGTATATGAGCACATGTATAGGTATACACATGTATACATATATATGCATGTTGAATATATGTGTGCATATATATTATGTAATCTTTCTATCTTTTTATCTCCAGCTCCTAATACAAAGCCTGACACATAGGGCTTAATAAATACTTGGTTGGTTAATTAATACAGTGAATCAACAGGGCTATGATCAATGCCCTGAAATTTAGAAGGTTCTTATAACATTTCTACTCCATCAGTCAGTGCACAAACAATGAGTTTACAAAGCAGACATTGAGAATTGTGAGTTGAGATGGAATGCTTAAAGATGTTGCATCTTCCCCATCCTGGAATCATCTCTTCTAGCTCCTCCTGATCTCTACCACGCCACCTATACACACACATCTGGCAGAAATCTCTAGAGAAGCAGCCTTTGGCTGTCCCTAGAAACTAAAATTATCCTAAAATCTTTATTTTAGGGCATGTTTCATGCTGCTCATCCCAGGAGTCAAATTTTCTAGTTACTGCTCTAGCCCTGACCATATTATATAGCCTTCAATTATGAAACAGGATTTACTCTATGTTGGTACATAGCTGATGGTGAGGTGTAAGAACTTTTGACCTCTAGGATCATCCAGTTTCAAAAACCAACAGGTGTTTTATTGTTTTCCTTTCCTTCTTTCTTTAGCTTCTTTCTCACCTTCCTCTCTCCCTCTGCCTCCCCACATTCTCTTTCCCTATTCTTTTCCCCTCTACTCTCTTAATATCGTTTCTCTGTTTTCTCTCACTCCTTTCTTCTTTCTCTCTCCTTTCTCTCTCTGTTAATTTTTATCTCCTTTGTATCTCTGACTTTACCCAATCCATCCCTTCTCTCACTCTGCTCTTTTTTGTCTCTCCTCTCTATCCCACCTCTCTTCCTCATTTTTATTACCTACTTCCTATTTCTTCCATCTTAGTTCTTGCCTTCTCATCTTCCTCTGCCTCTGCTTTTTCCTCTTTTTCACAGAGACCCATACACATATGCATGGAGATTATTTCCCAGTGTCTTATTAAATGAAACTAGGGAAGGAAGTTTTGACATCAGAACTTAACGAGATGATTATTAATAACCAATGTTTTGAGGAAATTCAGAGGTCCCCCCTTCTTCCAAATTCCTGATATTAAAAAGTTCAGTCTCTTGAAGGACATACTGATAATGAAATTGAATTAACTCTCCTAGATCTTGACCAAATTCTACCCAACCACACAAAGAATTTAATCTAAGGTGTGAAAACCCATTGTGTTTTGTTCAAGTTTTTTTTAGATAGCCCAAGGCTGTCCTGGTCTGAGTATAGAGATATTTTCAACATGATGTCACTCAGCTTATCGTTGAACCTAGTCTTCTGAAGGGTTTATCAACTGTGAGTCTGCCACCATGATTGTCTTTGGTCTGAGACATGACCAAATGACTATTCTTTTATTAATAATCAGCTGGTCTTGTAAATAAAATTATTAAATGATGCAGAAACTACGTCCCTCAAAGCTTTTTGCATCATCACAGAACATTCTAGTATTAAAACCCACAGCACACATCACACCACATTTGGAGACCTGGTGAGCCTTTATCAGTTATCACCCTGGCAGAATATGCACATTAATGGCAGGATTGCCTACTGAAATCTCTGGGTATCTCAACACAGCAGGGATACCTGGGAGACATCTTGGCCTTGACAAAGTGAAACTTTGCCCCCCACCCAGGTACTGTCCAGCCTGAGCTCCCCTTGAGGTATGTGCTGGGTATTTGTTCTCCAAAGAGTGATTAATAGCCCAAGGAGAGATTTTGATCTTGTTTGGCAGTGGATGAGAGAGCCCAGGCAGCCACCAGAGTATGTGCCAGTCTACATGATCCATGCCTGCTGCCTATTGCTGAGGGGAAACTAGTTTTTCAGTCCTGATGCCCCTCATTTATCTCAGAAATTGAAACTTTTCCTCAGCCCTCCTCAACAAATGCAGCCTGAACAGAGCATCATTTTTCAAGGTGCTGTGTAAAAGGGGCCACCCTTGAGTTGAAGACTGGCACTGATCTTACTTTGAGGCTCACTTAACTCATTTACACTAAACACATTTCAATTGAGGGAAGAAAGACTGAGGAAGACTAAGGGAGGATGTCAGAGGAAGGTTAACAGAATTATTGAGGGATAATAATCTGCTCTTCATTTCATGTAGTTAAGGAGTAAATTATTCATGCTAAATTGCAAATTAAGCTCAGCTACTATGACTAGTTATAATTATTAGTGATACCTGATATTTATGCAGTATTTGAAAATTTTCAGATCACTTTACATTTAGGAACTAATTTTGAACCTTGCAATAATACTGCATAGTACTTACTAATAGAATTATGATCCCCATTTTAAATATGAGGAAACTGAGGAACATAGAGATCTAGTGTCTTGCCTAGGGCTACAGATGTAATAAGTGTTGGAAGCAGAATTTGAACCTAGATATCCTGGACATCAAGATAAGGCTCTAACCACTAAACCACACTGGTTCTAGCTATAAATGCGATTCTTATTCTATGAGAATAAAACTACTTTGATAGAAGGCAGTGTGATACAAGTTAAAAAGCAATCAACCAATGGGTATTTATGAATCTGTAATCTTGGACCAGGAGAGAAAAGAGTACTAGATTCGGATTCAGTCATTTGTTGTCATTGTTGCTTGTCTTTCATTCTCAAAGAGGATCAATGGCGTCACAGGGGCATCTTTATTTCTGTTGTTCATCCTTCATTGTCAAAGAGGGCAATGACATCATGAGGAGGAAGTCTTGACCTGCATGTGAATTGGATTTAACTGAGGCAAAGCTAAACAAAATCAGCAACTTTATCTCTCTCTCTCTCAGAGTCAACAGAGTCTGATGGCAATACAAAAGTCAAGGCAAGAAGCAGATGGCCCAGGATGTAGTGTGTGACCTTGGCCTTTTGAAATTAAGGTCTTTACCAGCTCACAGTTAGTTGAAGGCAACTCTCAACCAATGACATCAGGTAAGAAAAGAATACTGGATTTGGACTCAATAAACATCTATGAAGCTCCTCTCATGTTGATGCAAAAGACAGTCTCTACTCTCAAGGAACTTCCAATCTAATTAGGGAGACAAGAGGCAAATGACTGTATGCAAACAAGCTAAATTCAGGATAAATAGGAAATAATCAACAAAAGAAAGGCATTAGAATTATTAGAGGTCAGGAATGACTTCTATAGATTGTGGGGTTTTCACTGGGCCTTAAAGGAAGCCAGGGAATCCATAGATCAACTTGAGGAGGGAGAATGTTCCAGTCATGGGAGACAGCTAGAGAAAATGCCCAGAGCTGAGAGATGGAGTAGCTTTTTCTTGTTCACAGAACAACCACGAGGCCAGTGTCACTGAATGAAAGAGGATGTGGTGGGAAGTAAGACATAAGCAGTCTGGAAAGACAGGAAAGTTCTAGGTTATGAGGGGCTTTGAAAATCAGAGAAAGGATCTTGTACTTGATCGTGCAGATGATAGGGAGTCACTTGAGTTTATTGAGTAGGGGGATGACATAGCAAGACCAATGCTTTAGGCAGATGAATGGAGGATGGGTTAGAAAGGGGAGAAATTTGACTCAGGCCAAATCCCCAGCAGCTATTGTAGTAATCAAGGTGAGATGATAAGAGCCTGCACTAGCTGGTGGCAGTGTCAGAGGAGAAGTGACTGGACCTTCAGGAACTTATCAGGCTGCATTTCTACAAGGGTTAGTTCCCAGGATGATGTCTGAGGGCATAAGGTTGGCAACATTGCTATTCCCAAAGGATTAGGGTCCTAGGCTGTCTCCAGTGTTCTGAATTATGTTGGAAATTTCTGATTCTTGGAGCAAAACTGAAGTTACTCTTCTTACTCCATCTCTCCTCACCATTCCACACTCCCGGTATAGCTCTATTAGAGAAGACTGAAGATTGCCCTAGAAGTCTGAAGTCATGGGCATCCTGAGTGCTAAGCTGTTGAATATCTAGGAAACACTACAAAGGCAGAATAACACCTAATTAGAATAAGAGACTCAAGACTGGAAGAGAACAGAGACCATGTATTTCAGTCTTTTCGTTTTACAGATGAGAATTCTACAGCCAGGAAGTAGGAGTGATTTTGGCCAAGACCACACAGAAAGTAAGTGAAAGAGCTGAGATTGGCACTGGGGTCCAGTGCTAGCTTTATTTCCTTGTAAGACCCAGCACTATTCTTCTTACTTCATGTTTCACAGAATGAATTTATCAATAGTAAATGAGGACTGATCATAGTTAGGCTAGGTGACACACATATATGGCTACTAATGAAAGCATTTTGGCAAAACAAAATCTTTCCTTAGATGTTTATCTAAATGGCATTGTGGGAAATGGGTTTCAGATTAAAAAATGGCTCTAATCTTTCCACAAAATGTCTATGGTTGACATCATTACCCACTCTCAGACTTCTGTATCTGTGTAAATTATGGGGCAGCCCTGAAGTGACATGAAGGGAATCAAGTGGAAAACCAGATAACCTTGTATAAGCATAACAAAGCCGTCAAGTGCCTATTTTCAATCCATCAAGCAAGCAATGAGTATTTATTGTTGTTGTTGAACCATTTCAGTCATGTCTGACTCCCTGCCTCTCCATAACTCCATATGGGGTTTTCTTGGCAAAGATACTGGAGTTGTTTGCCATTTCCTTCTCCAGTTTCTTTTACAGATGAGGAAACCAAGGCAAACCAGGTGAAGTGACTTGATCAGGGTCATACAGTTCATAAATGTCTGAGGTTGGATATGACCTCACCATAATGATGTGTCTTTCTGACTTCAGGTCCTGCTCTATTATACACTGCATCACCTGGCTATCTGAACATTCATTAAGCACCTAGTATATACCAGGTACTGTGGTAGGTATTGGGAATAAAATGCAAATAAAAAAATACCATTTCAAAGGGATGAGACACTAATGAATGAGAACAAATGCTCATTTATTATTGTGTGCACAATAAATATGAATAAACATAGACTAGAGACTAGACCTAGGATTTTGTTGCTGTAGGGAACTCTGAGATGAGGAAGTTCCCTCTACCTTCTTCTGGCAGGTACCTTCTCTCATCTCAGTTGTCCAGTGCTCTGAGGGTTGAAGGAACTTGTCCAGGGTGACACTGCCAGTAGGAGTCAGATGTAAGGCTAGAATTGTGAGGTTCTTATATGAATTCTCTCACCCCTGCCCCATGATGGCCTCTCAAAAGAACTATGACATATGTGCTTGGGTTGGGGAGCATGACTGGCTGATTGGAGGGCAGGGGAGATCAGGAAAAGGCTTCACATAGAAAAGCCTTCTTGAACTGTGCCCTGATTTTATGGTATCAGGGTGGTGTCTTGGAGAAAGAGATGGCCTTGAAATTGAGAAGATCTGGGTTTGACCTCTGCCTTTGGCATGCACCAGCCTGATAAATGTTCCTGAAGGTCCAGTCACTTCAGTACAGTTACTGAAGACCAAGAAAGAATGTTTTTGTCACCAGTGTTCTTGGAGTTGTTAAATGATTCGACATCAGCAAGTGTTATCATTTTATTGTAGAAAATGGCATAGAAGAAAAGGTAATTTCTTCTGTTTTGTCATTTTGTCTTAAGAACCATGGAGCTCATCCATCTGACTGGTACTGAAACCTTTCATATCCATTTTCTCCTCCATTAGAATGGAAGCCCCATTGAGAGCAGGGATCCCATTCAACCACCAAAGTTGATTTCCTAAAGGGCAGGTCAAATCATGTCACACACCTCCTACCCCATCTACCTACTCAATAAACTCCAATGGCTTGCTATCATTTCCCAGATAAAATGTAAAATCTTCTATTTGGTATCTAAAGTCCTTCATGATCTACCCCCTTCTTTTATATTTTTTATGCTTTATAGAAACTCACACACACACATACATTCACACAAACAAACATACCTACCCTTCTATCCAGTTACACTGATCTCCTCACTGTTCCTATGGATCTGCCCTCCTAAAACTGAAGCTCTTTTTAATAGACAGAGGATAGACATAATTAACTCAAAGTAAAGACATTTACTCAGATAGGGTAGTAAAAATAGTAACAAGACATTCTCCCCATGGAGATGGGACACATTTTCCCCCATCCTACACATAGCATTGATAGAACCATGTTATACTATGAGAGGACATACTAGTAGAGATGTACAGCTGTGGCTTGGATGACTGCTGCCTCAGAACTACAAGTCCCCAGAGTTGCAAATGATCAGACTTCTAGAGTTCCAACACTCTTCTCATGCTGACCCCCACCCATCTCACCAGCTATATCCACATGTGGAGTGTGAGATATTACATGCTGGGGGAGTGGGGGAAATCTGGAGTGAGCAGACATGCCATGATTGTCCCTGATTTGCAACCTAATGGAAAACTCAACAGACATTGGACCAGAAAATCAGATTTCAGATCCCAGCCCTCACTATGAAATAATGTCAGTCGATCCACCGAACTTCTCTGATCATCTGTTTCCCCTCCATAGAAGGAGGAGGGAGGACTAAAGGAGCTCCAGGTGCTTTGTAACTCTTCATCTGACAATCTTGCTAATGTTAGGACTCTGCTACTTGTTACCTGGGTGATGTTGGAAAAGTCATATAAAACCGATTTGTGCCTTAACTTCTTACACTGTAAAAGTCAGGGGCTGAAATAGAGTTCTAACTTCCCTCACAGGTTTCTTTGATCCTGCATCTCACCTACAACTTTGCCTTCCCTTCCTCTGGAAAACATACATGCCACATGTAAACACACACATATGGGTGCACACACACAAATGCAGACACACACAACACTGAAAGACACAGATAAATAATCCATCGCCTTTCCCCAGGTGTATTCTTATTCCCATTGATCCATAATCATCATGCAACTCTGATCAAGCTGTTTTGTTGTTTTAGTTTGTTTCCATTTTGATGGAGAAATGCAGAATTTGAAATGCTTTCATTATGGAAGGATTGGATCACAGGACTTAGACCTGGAAGGCAATCTGGGGTCAGATAAATTGCTCTCTTTAGCATATAAATCTCTGTACGATGTGGCCTCTTCCTACTTTCTCATTCTTCTTACACATGCCTTCCACTCCAGAATCCAGTTAAACTAGTCTTTAGGCTGTTCTAGGAGAGAGACAGAGATAAAGAGAGAGAGAGAGAGAGAGAGAGAGAGAGAGAGAGAGAGAGAGAGAGAGAGAGAGAGACAGAGAGAGAGAGAGAGAGAGAGAGAGAGAGACAGAGACAGAGACAGAGAGAGACAGAGACAGAGACAGAGAGAGAGACAGAGACAGAGAGAGACAGAGACAGAGAGAGACAGAGAGAGGAGTTAGAATATATACAGATAATAGATTGATAGATATGATATAGTGATGATAGACAGACAGACAGACAGAAAGATAAATAGATAATATGAATTGAGACAGACAGAACATTTATTAAGAGCTTAGTATGCTGATTTAAACTGGTTTTTTTTTTCTCCAAGCAGAGTGTCTTAAGCATTGAGGGTACAAATACAAATAACACACACATACACACACACACACGCACACACACACACACACACACACACATGCACACGCACACTCACAGGGCTCCATTTCCCATCACCATACATTTGCCCTAGCTGCTCCCCGTGACCAGAATGTTCTCCTATTCCACTTCCTCCCCTTGGAATCCTGGTTTCCTTCAACACTCAGCTGATACGCCTGCTACATAAAGTCTTTCCTTAGCCCTCCCTCCAACCAGCTGCCAGTACCGCCCCCTTCCCAGCCTAGCTTGCGTTCCTTCAATTTTTGCATATTATGAACATGCCTACATGTATCAACGTTGTCTCCTCCATTTGAATAAAATCTCCAGGGAATCATTCCCTCTTTTCTTCATGTCCTCAGCTCAGTCTAGCATCTGGAACATCGTAACCATTGATTGGGTGGTTGTTAAGCACTCTAGGGGTGTTGAAAGGGCCCTGGACTTGAAGTTGGAGGACTTGTGTTTAAATGTGACCTCTGTCACTTACTACCCCTGTGAGCAGAGCAAGTCACACACTCTATTGAGCCTTATTTCTTGATCTATCACATGGGAGGGGGGAGGTTAAACTAGAAGATCAAAGAGCTGTACATCCCCTGATCTGAATAGAGAATGATATCCTACTCGTATATGGAGTTTCATGGTTTGTGATGGCTTTACCCACATTATCTCCTTTGACTTTCACAGCAACCTTATTATTACAGGATTATAGGAGGAAAGAACCTTAGAGCTAGTAATGACCTTGGGTAACACCTAGACCAAATTCAGCATTCTTCAGTTGAGGAAACAGAATTTGAAGCAATAGTTGTTGTTAGTATTTGTCAGTTGTTTCTGACTCTCCATGAGCCCATTGGGGGTTTTCTTAGCAAAAATACTGGCGTGCTTTGCCATTTCCTTCTCCAACTCCTTTTATAGGAGATTGAGGCAAACAATGAAGTGACTTGACCAGCGTCATACAGCTAGTGAGTGTCTGAGGCCGAATTTGACCTCAGGAAGATGTAGCTACCTTACTCCAGACTCAGTGCTCTATCCACTGCCCCAACAAGGAGTGAGGGTACATCAGCTCAAATCCTGATTCAGGTACATTTTTTGCTGCTTCTACTAGAGAAAGTCAGCCTTCTCTTTGGACTTTAGCATCGTTATCTATAAAAAAAGAATGATTTCTGTCTTTCTAGGGTCTTCCTTCATTTCACACTCCTCAAGAATTCACTCTCTGTTTCACATTTTGTATTTCCTTTTCTATACTATTTTTCCCAATAGTATGTAAACTCATTAAGAATAGAAACTAATTGTATTTTTTCTCTCTGTTTCCTCAAGACAATGCTTGGCACATAATACATTCTTAATGAATAAGTAATGGATGAATAGTTGAATAAATGAATGGTGGAATGAGTGAATTGGGAGGCAAAGTGACCTGAATTTGAATCCTAATTCCACCCCTTCCCCTCTCTTCCCCCCTCAGTTTCTCCATCTATAAAAACTGAAGGTTAGACTAGACAACCTCTGAAATAACCTGCAGCTCTGGGTACTGGCTTCTTCTGTGGATGAATATGAATCAATGGATAATGCCCAAGGTCATTTCTAACTCAAAATCTTCTAATCACAAATTTATTTCCCTAAATTTAGATGGCAAGTTCTTGCTGCAACCATGATTAGAGGATAGTTCTCCTCATTTCCCCTCCGAAGCTCTATTCATTTTTAAATAGTTCTATGGTTTTACCTACACAGAAACATCTCCCCCCACCCGTGCCCCGGCACTGATGCTGATTGCTACCTGTTTGGCAACTTCTGGTCTTAGGGAGTTACCATTATACCATACTTGAAAATGATAGTGCACACTTTGATAGTTCTATGTGGTTAAAAAGCACTTTACCTACATTATCTCATTTGGTCCCTTGATGAGCGCCAGGAGGATGTCCAGGAAAATATTATTGTCCCATTTTACAGATAAAGAGACTAAGGGTCAAACTATTTACCCAATGGCATCTAGCTAGTTCATATTTCTACTGGATTTTAGCCCAAGTTCTATTGAGACCAAATGCACATCTCCTTTCATTGGCCTCATGCTATGAATTACATAGAAATTCTGACCAAGATTTTTTATTCTGATACCTAAAGTGAATCAGAGAAAATCCTACCCGAGCTACTTTCGAAGCAGATGTTTTCAGTAGGTTAACCTTATTTTTATCACATTCCACTCTTGATTTCTTCTCCCTCCAGTTTTCTTTCTCTTTTGTCTTGCTGCTCAGCTTGACTGAGACTGCAGGTGATAGAGGCATTGAGCACCAGGATTTCCTGAATAACCAAAATTGCTTCTGCTCTTTCATCATCTGCACTCACTGTTTGGGGATTATTAAATAAGCAGTTATTGGAAAGTCATATGGATCACTTGTACAACTCCACTGAAGCAAAATAATTGCTGCTTATTAAACCTTAGAATAGAATTACTGATTAGTACAGCCAGCAATGGGCAAACCAAAGCAGAGGGAGCATTGCTCTCACTGGCCAGGAGCATGGCTCCCATAGAGTCAGTGCTGCAAAATGGAAAGAACCTTTGGATCAGAGGGTGAGGCACCACATCACCAAATATCAGAATTAGAAGAGGCTCAGTGGCCACCCCCTCCATTCTATGCTGATTACTGCAAACTCGAAAGTTTGCAAAACAGACAAATATCATAGCATTTAATTCTCACAACATCCCTAGGAGGCAAGTGATATTATGATTCCCATTTTTACAGTTAAGGAAATCAAGGCAAACAAAGATTAAGTGACTTGCCCAAGTCAAGCAACTATTAAGTGTTTCAAGGAGGATTTGAATTCAGGTCTCCCTCCCTTCAGGCCTGACACTCTGACCATTGTACCACCTAGCAGCCCAGTGATCATCCAACCTTTGCTAAAAGACCACCACTGAGGGAGACTCTATCAGCTCTTTAAACAGGACATTCCAACTTTGGATAACCATAACTATTAGGATTTGTCCCTTAAATAGAAATGAAATTGGTCTCTGCACAATTTCCACATACTCCTTCCTGTTCTACCCTCTGGGGTCAAGAAGAATGAGTTTCATACCTGTTCCTGTTTCAGACACTTACTAGCTGTGTGACCCTTTATGAAATGACATGGCTGAACTTTGCCTTCAAGGTACCTTCCAGCTCCAAATCTCCAATGGTCTGCTCCCAACTCAAGATAATTAGCACAAATGCTCTAAGCTTTGATTTCAAGGGTTGAATATCCATACATTCTTCAATAGATCCTTATATGGTATGACCTGGAAGTTCTTCCATTCTCCTCCAGGCCTGTAATGAGCACAGTGACCCAGATAATATGGACAGGACAGAGAACAGCAGGACTTCCACAGCCTGCCTTCTGAATAGTAGACCTCTCTCGGTGGAGCACAGATTCCACTGGGCTGAACCCTGCTGTTCTGTCATGTCCTCCAGACTCTCCAGGCCTGGCCTCTTCCCCATAGCTTCAGCATCCTTTCTGTGGTGTGTCCTCCAGTAGAGCTGTGGGCAGCTAGGTAGCACAGTGGACAGATTGCTGGGCCTGAAATCAAGAAGACCCAGGTTCAAATCTGGCCTCAGACACTTCCTAGCTGTATGAACCTGGGCAAGTCATTTAACCCTGCTTGCCTCAGTTCTTCATCTACAAAATGAGCTGGAGAAGGAAATGGCAAACCACTCCAGTATCTCTGCCAAGAAAACCCCAAATGGGGTCACAGAGAGTTGGACACAGCTGAAAACTTACTGTGCAACAAGCCCAGTTAGAAGGTGAGTTCCCTGAAGCCAGAAACTCTCCTTTCTATCTATATCCTCAGTGCTTGGCCCATTGCTTAGCCCCTAACATGGTCTTACCAGATGACTGTTTTGCATTCATTCTTTCTACAATATCTACACATCTTGCCGGGCTTTTCCCATGCAGTTAACTTTCCACTACTAAAAGCTGCTTCTTTCTGGAGATAATCCAATCCAGCTGGGTATTCTGATCCTTATGAGGTTCAAATATATTTCCTGCTTTTCTCTAAGGGAGAAAAATGATGACAAACTGGTTGATTCAACTCCTCCAACATTGGCTGTCGTTGTTCAGTTGTTTCAGTTGTGTCTGACTCTTCCTGACCCCGTTTCAGGTTTTTTTCATAAAGATAATAGAGTGATTTGCCATTTCCTTCTCCAGCTCATTTCACAGATAAGGAAACTGAGGTAAACAGGATGAAGTGACTTATCCAGGTTCACATATCTAGCAAGTGTCTGAGACTGGATTTGAACTCAGGAAGATGAGTCTTCCTGACTAGACCTGGCACTTTATCCACTGTGCCACCAAATACTTATATTTTTTTAAGTTGCAAAATTAAGACTAAATATTTCAATTAATACACTAGTTCAGTCAATCGGCCAAGTGATATTTATTAAAGACCTACTTAGAACTGAAGGCTAGGTTAAGCACTTGGGACAGAAGAAAGGTAAAAGACAATCCCAGCTCTCAAGGAGTTCACACTCTAGTGTGGGAGACAGCAAGCATAATCGTAGATCCAAATAAGCTATATAAATTATAAACACAAAATAATCAACAGAGATAAGGGATTAGAATTAAAAGGGATATCACTACTAAGTCTATTTCCAAAGATGATTGGGGGAAAGGAAAAGAACCTATATGTTCTAAAATGTTTATAGCAGTTCTCTTTGTGTTGGCAAAGAATTGGAAATTGCTGGGATGCCCATCAATTGGGGAATGGCTGAACAAGTCATGGTATGTGATTGTGATGGAAAACTACTGTGCTAGAAGTGATGATGAGCTCAATGATCTTAGAAAAACATGGATAGACTTTCATGAAATAATGAAGAGTTAAGTGAGCAGAACCAAGAGAATGTTGTATACAGCAGCAGTGATATTGTTTTAAGAACAACTTTGAGTGAGTGAGTCATTCTATTATAAATCACCAAATTAACTACAGAAAATATATGAAGAAAGATGCTATCTGCCTCCAGAGGAAAAAAAAACTATAAATAGAAGTATGTAAAGAATGGTTTTAGGTAGATAGATATATAGATATATACATATTTATGTCTAATGATCATCTCTAGGATGGAGGGGAGAAAAAATGGAAAAACTTACATAATGACTTGATTATATATTAAAAAGTAATGGTAAATTGTGCATAATAGACTTGTATTTTCATGTACAGTCAACTTTTTATACACTGTTATGGAGATGCTTGTTTTATTCCATAAATTAAAAATTAATTGAAAAATGTTTTAAAAGAAGGCTTGGTAATAGAATGAAGAGGGATAGGTAGAAAGTCAATGGATTGTGAACAGATGAAGAATTCCATAATTCACATATGTGGAGATGGTACATTTATGGGTGATGATGAGACACACGGTATGGCTTTTGTGTGTGACTGAGGAGGCATGGAGGAGGAGTAAACTGGTTGAGGAACTGAGTGTTTAAAAGAGAGTCAATCTGTACCTTGAAGTCTCCTAGAATCATGAAAATAATTAGTGTCACAAGGCAAAACAGATAGTGTCCCAGAATCTGTCCTCTCTCCTTTCTACTCCAGTCTCCAAATTAGTGTTGAATTGATATTCCTAAAGCCCAGGTGTGAGCATGTCACTAAACTGGTCAAGATGTTTCCATGGCTCACTATTACCTCAAGGCTCAACTAAAAACTCCTTTGTTCAACATTTAAAGCTCTTCATAATCTGACACCAACCTATCTTTTGGGGTTGATTATACCATCTACAACCCCCCCACACACACACATTCATTTTTTAGGTATTTATGTATAGTATTATATACACATTATAGAGTATATCAATATACTCTACACTTTAGTCAAACAAACCTAATATCTATTTTGCTTGCAGAAAACATGTAATCCCAGTTCCATTATTTACTACCTGTGTGGTCTAGGACAAATCATTTAATTTTTTAAAGCCTCAGTTTCTCCTTCTGTAAAATTAAGGAGTGGAAATACATTAAAGTTTCTTAATTTGGGGTCCATGACCTTTATAATGATGTGAATAAGTGATTCAATATAATTGGTTTTGCTGATCATACTATGTATTTATTTTATGCTTTTAAAGGCATTATTCTGAGAAGAGACACATTACCTTCACCAGACTGCAAACACACACAAGTTAAGGCTCCTTAGAATAGATGACCTCGGGATGGCCAGGTGGTGCGGTGAGTAAGAGCACCGGCCCCAGAATCGAGAGACCTGGGATTGATTCCGGGCTCAGATACTTAACACCCAAACAAAAATAACTGGCCATGTAACCTTGAGCAAGTTACTTAACCCTTATTGCTTTAAAAAAAAAAGAATAGATGACCTATAATATCCTTCCCAGCTTTAAATCAGAAATCCTGTGATCTCCAGGCTCCATGCCTTTGCCCAAGTTATCCTCCTTATTTGAAACGTTCTTTCTTATTCTTTCTGCTTCTAAGAATTCCCAACTCCATTGAAGCTTAAGTTCAAGTATCTATTCTTCTACAAAGGCTCACTTAAGCATTAGTATTCAACACACACACACACACACACACACACACACACACACACACACATACGACATATGTCTTCCTTTCCCTTGAGCCTAGCACAGGCCCTGGTTTATAATAGGTGTTAAACTGATATCAGTTAAATTAAATTGACCTAAGTGTGCTTTGCTGTTATTTTGATTTGCTTTAAAATACCATTGAGAAGTCTTCTACATCTTCATGGACACCTTCATCTGAGGCACTCTATGTTCCCCAAGAAATGTCCAGTATTTCTTCCCAGGCTATATCCTTGAGTGAAGCACCATCACTTTTCTCGGTGGCATTAGGCAGGGGAGTATAAAAGGGAACAGAAATCCTGACACTCAACCAACGGAAAGAAGCAATAACTAATTTTGGAAAACAAAATGCCAGCAAAATTCAAGAGAATTTATTCTCTGTGAAATGCATGGTGAGCAGGCAGGAATAAGAGGCAGCTTGGAAAGGGAAACAGCCAAATGCAGAGTAATGCCAGGGAGAGAAAAGAAAGCCCAGAATATCTTGAGTTCAATCAGGGGCTGTAAACAAGATCTCCAAAGTCCCTTCCCAGCTCTGACATTGTAGACTCAAAAATCCCTCTAGTTCTAACGTTCTATGCTCTGGATCCCTCCCAGTTCTGAGAGTCCATATCAAAATGCTACTGCCAGGCCCAACATTCTATGTTTTCTAGTCCCAGGTCAGTACGAGTTCAAACTCTCCTTGTTCTGTGTTCTCAGGAGCTCTCCAGTTCTGATATTCTAGACTCCAAGGTCTCTTCCAATTCTAATATATTCTGTGCTATATTCTAAGGTACTTTAAATTCATAACTTTCTGTAGTCTGTATTATAAGGTATTTCCCATTCTATATTCCAATTCTCCTTTGAGCTCTGACATATTATGTTGTATTGTCCTTTCATCTATTTATTCATTCACCAAATATTAACAAATATTAAAATCTTTATTTTTGCTAGGCACTGCAAATATGAACAAAAATATGTAAATAATCCCCTGCACTCAAGGAGCTTACATTTTCTTGGAAAGTGGAAGAGAGGGAATGACACCATGTCCACAGATCAATAAATATAGATGTTTGCCAAGTAAATACAGTATAATTTCAGGAGAGGGGGTGTTAGTAACTAGAGAGACTAAAATGGGCTTCAGGTCAGATGCAGTTCTTGAGCTGAGTCTTCAAGAAAGATAAAAGGCAGGGGTGAGGAGAGAAAGTATTACAGGCCTGAGGGACTGTACAAAGGTAAGGAGAGGCAGTACAGCTCACAAAGGAAACCTAACCAGTAATCAATCCAACTGGAAAGTAGAAAAACCATGATTTTCGACAATGATAATAGTTAAAATTCAGGCAACACCTAAAATGGTAAGCACTTTACAAATATTTCCTCATTCAATCCTTACAACCCTGGGAAGGTGATTATTATCCTCATTTTACAGATAGGGAAACTGAGTCTTAGAAGGGCAAGTGAATTCTAGGTGCCACAACTAGAAAGTGTCTATGGCAAGATATGAAGTTAGGTCTTCCTGACTCAGTTAAGTGTTTTATCCAAGCTCTCCACATCATTAATAATACAAGAATTGCAAATAAATACTATGCATCCTCACCTTCTGCCTAGAAAAGTGGCAAAGATGGTAAATCTTGTAAATAGTCAATGTTAAAGGAGGACTGGAAAGCAAGGCTCACAAATGGAGGAGAGGTGAATGGATTCAACCTTTTGTTTTGAATGAAGCTTTAAAAAGTGACTACAATCTTCATCCTCTTTGACTGAGAGATACAAGTTGTCATGACGCATGTAACCCCAGGAGATGAAAAGAGAAAGAAAAGTCCCAAATATTCTAATGTATTCATGGCAAGACTTGAGAATAGCAAAGAATTAGAAGCACAAAAATTTCCTTATTGATGAAGAGAATAACCAAATGAAGTGCCCCATAAATGTAATGGAATATACTACACCACAAAAGATAATGACCATGAAGAATTCAGGGAAACAGAATTACAGAAGTTATGGGGCTGGATCCGGTGACAACTAAGGAAATTTCTGGCTCAACTTTTCTATATGTGTTGCTCTTCAGTGACACCATGACATCAATTCTCCAAGGAGAGGAGGGGGGCAGCAAGGAAGCCCAATGGGAGAAAGTTGGAGATGTAGATTTAGGTTTGATATAAGGCAATCTCATTAGCAAGGAGAGTGCTTCTACTGTGGAATGTGCAGATTCAGGTGATGGTATTTCCTCCAGATTGGAGAGCTTCAGGCAAAGTGTGTATGACCACTTTTCAGGCACATTGTAGGCAGAATTCATTATTACATGTAAGTTAGACCCTAATTAGATTCTAGGGGTCTTCTAGGACACATCCCAGTTCTGTTGTGCTCTGCTAAGAATTCTTCCAGTTATGATGCACTATTCCTTTCAATGCTGACATTTTATGTTCTAAGGTTGATTCCAGCTCAAATGTTTTGTTTTAGAACTAAGCCTTCACTTGCCAAAATTTACAGTTTTCAAAAAATAGTTGGTAGTTCGTTCTTTTCTTTAAACAAAGGCTGGGTGGCCATTGTTGGATTTATTGGAGGAAAGGGATTTTGTTTTTCACATATGAACTGAACTGGAAGGCTGATGAGAGCCATTCCAACTGAGATGCTGTTACTGCATGAAAAGGGGCAAGTTTTGTCCTTGGTTAGTACTCTCCATGATGGAAAGCACAGTCTTTTCCCTTTTTTTCTTATTTTAACATTTTGGTTTGTCTTCTTCCAATTGCATGTAAAAATAAATTTTAGTCTTCTTTTTTTTTTTTTTTTTACAATTTTGAGTTCCAAATTCTCTCTCAGCTTCCCCCATCATTGAGAAGGCAAGCAATTTAATAAAGGTTATGCATGTGCAGTCATGGAAAATGTATTTCCATATCGGTCATGTTGTGAAAGAAAACACAAACAAAAAAGGGGAAAAAACAATATGCTTAGATCTGAATTTATATTCCATCCGTTCTTTTTCTGCGGGTGAAAGCCTTTGTCATCATAAGTCTTTGAGAATTGTCTTGGATCTTTGTATTGTTGAGAATAGTTGTCATTAATAGCTGATTATTGTATAATGTTGTTTTTACCATGTACAATGTTCTCCAGGTTCTGTTCATTTCACTTTGCATCAGTTCATGTCTTTCCAGGTCTTTCTGAGAGCATCCTGCTCACTATTCCTATAGTACAATAGTATTCCATCATAATAGCATGCCACAAGTTGTTCAGTCATTTACCAAATGATGGACGTTTCTTCAAATCCCAATACTTTGCTAGCACAAAAAAAGCTGCTATAAATATTTGTATATCTTTTCCTTTTGTTTTATCTATCTGGGATAGAGACCTAGAAGTGGTATTGCTGAGTCAAAGGGTGTGCCCAGTTTTATAGTCCTTTGGCCATAGTTCCAAATTGCTCTCCAGAATGGTTGGATCAGTTCACAATTCTATCAACAAGGCTGCAGTGTTCTAATTTCCTCATGATTTGCCAAAATTTTTCACTTCCATTTCCTGCCATATTAGCCAATCTGATAGCGGTGAGGTGATAGCTCACAGCTGTATTAATTTGCATTTCTCCAATTTCTCCAAGAGCATTTTTATATGAGTATAGATAGTTTGGATTTTTTTCATCTGAAAACTACCTGTTGATACCTTTTTGACCATTTGTCAATTGGTGAATGACTTGCATTATTACAAATTTGACTCAATTCTCCAATATTTAAGAGATAATATCTTTGTTATTGTGAATTTAACTCAGTTCTCTATGTATTTGAGAGATAAGGCCTTTATCAGAGAAAAAAGTTTCCCAGTTTTCTGGAAAGCAGAGTCCTTTTGAAAAGAGAACACAGCATTGTCAGTACTGAAGGTGTCTGCACATGCTTACTAGGCTCAACCAAATTACTACTGCAGTTACACTAAGGAGATCTTTGTATTAATAACCTGATACTGCACTTGAGTAATAAGGGAGTAAACCATTCTCTCTGGAGAGATGCACTAATTCTTTCCTCTTCTACTAAAAGCTCATTCCAGGTGATGGAGCAGGCTGTTTCCAGGGAGAACCCAGGGGGCCTCAGAAAATTATCATACTTTTTAAAAGAAAATAATTTACTTGCTTATACCTGGCAGAACTCAGCATATCATTTCTATAATTATGTGAAAGTAAAAGCAATGGAATTATAGCATCTTCGACACTCCAGAGGATTGGGAAGGACAATGTATTTGGCATCAACTGGCCCAGCTTTATGTCTTCATTCTGCCACTTACTGGCTTGTGAAACTTAGGACAGGTCATCTTATTTCTCTGGATCTCAGTTTCCTCATCTGCAAAATTTGGGGCTTGTAATACATGGCATCTGATATCCCTTCCACATCTAGAATTCTGATCTGATCCAAATTGATGGGAATTCAGATGCCAACTCTGCCAGTTGTGTGGTCATGAAGTCATTCTATTCTTCTAATCCCATTTACTCTGGAGATAGTAAAGATCTGACTGAATATCTCACATGTTTTATTTGACTATAATATGTCTTCCTCCTCGTCTTATATTATCCTACCTTAGTGCCTTTTTTAAAGAATTGGCTTTTTTTTTTTTGCATTTATATACCCTTCATTTTCAAACATAACCCCTACTATCCCCTACTGAAAAAACCATCCCTTGTTGCAAAGAATAAGAAAGAGGAATAAAATCATTGGGTGAAACGAGTCAACTCATAACCAAGTGAGAGGCTACACAAAGTTATATATTCATATTTCCCCAAATGAATAAGAAGCCTGTTCCAATAACTTCTTCTGGGAGCAGCATATTGGTTATAATTAAATAGCATTCATGCTTGTTATTTTAATCCATTTACATAATGTAATCATTATATATGCTTTTTCTTTTCTACTTCTTATTTCATTCTACATCAGGACATATAAATCTTCTTATGCCTCCCTAAATTCTCTATTGCTACTGACCATTACCTTCTCTTCAACTTGGAGCCTTAGGGAGTTGCCTAGAAGATGAGTGTCAAGCATATATCTTGAAGGTTGCATGTGGCTGACCACACTCGCAATGCAAACTGAACCCGATTAAAATGTAATTGGAAAATATTAAACAAAATAAATAACAATACACGAAAATACCGATAATGTTAATATGTGGTTTTCTGAGTCAACATGCATCTGCATGGATCCATATGTATGATTTAGTGACCCCATTTCTATTTGAATTAGACACCAATAACCTAGAACACTGAGGAGTGATGTCACTTGCCTGGATCACATAGCCTGTGTATTTCAGAGGTATTCATTCCTTAAACCTGAACCTTCCTGGCTTCAAGGTCAGTTTTCTAGCCATTATACCTTGCTTCTTCTAACAGCTAAACATTGAGAATATAAAAACAACAATTTCTCCCCTCAAGAAATTGGAATTCTTCTAGGAAAAGGGGCTTCAAAATCTAAAAGATGGCTGCTATGCCCAACCTAAGTTTTCTCTTCTATAGGCTAAATATCCCTACTCCAATGTGCACTTATTCATCATCAATTTGAGGACTTTTCCGTTATGGATGATCTCCTTTGGAGACCCTCCAGGTTGTCAGTGTTCTTTCTAAAGTATGCTGTCCAGATTGTATACAGTGCTCCACATGTGGTCTGAACAGAGTAGAGTATAGCACAGTAGAGGGAGGACATTTCATATATATATATATATATATACATATACATATATATATATACACGTTGATTATGCTATTCTTTATATCAAGACAGGTCCAGTGAAATTGCCCTAACCAATATCAGCTATTCACAAATGACATTATTATTATATAATAACAAAACCCAGTCAATTATAATGCTTTTGAGTCAGTCGTCCATGTATAGCATTGTTCTCAACTGTCCTGTTCAGCATTATTTAAGTTAATTTTTTCCCTTAGAGCCCATGAATAGATGATAGGTAAGATATTCTACAATTAGAGTTCACCCAAAATGGAAAGGGTTGCCTTGAGAGGTGGTGGGTTCCCTCTCCCTAGAGATATCCAAATAGAGACTGGTAGATGACTTTTTAGGCATGTTGCAGAGGGAATTGTCATTTGGGTTTGGGTTGGACCTATGACCACTTTGGTTTATTCCAGCTCTAATGCTCTAAGATCTTCTTAGTCTTACATAAATTTAAATAATTTATATCTCTGCCTGCACCTCTTTCATGAAGTCTTTCCTTTTCCTTAAGTCGGTAATGACCTCCCTGTCACCAAATCACTTCTGCTGTGAATTTAGTATAAATATTTATATTTAGTGTATAGTCTACTTAGCGTATAAAAATATTTGTCCATTATCGTTGGAGAAAAAGCAAAACGTATCCCTTCTCACATGATCTAACCAGGATCATTGAAGCTAAAATTTTGGCCTCAATTCCATGGAATCATAGAATCTTAAAGCCAGCAAAGACTTACAACAATTCTTGTTGATCGAGTAATGAAGAAACTAATGTCAATAAATTTTCTTTATTTGTTCATGGTCACACAGGTGATATTGGACCCATGCTTCAAACTTAAGTTCCTTGACTTTAAATGTAGCAGGACTCTTTCCTCTAAACAACAAGCTACTATAATAATTATATATGTATATATATATGCATAAACAATTACATATGCACATGTGCATAATGTACAAATAATTTTATGTGAATGTGTGAATAATTGTGATGCATGAATAATTATGTGAGAACACATATGAATAAATTGTCATCATAGTACTGTATTTGTATTGAACATATACCTAAAAGGGTTTAGGTAACTTTAGAACAGAGATGTTTCTCCATTCTTACTGAGCTTAAATGATTGTCAACAAACCTGGACTTGAGTCTTGGCTTTATCATTTCCTGGCTGTGACTTTGGCCAAGTCATGTTAACATCTCTGACTCTCAATATTTAATCTTTGAGGTCTGCAAAATCCAGTTTAAAAAAAAAACAAGCAACCACTCATCTGGTGATGCTGGCTTGAGAAATGTTCCTGTAAAGTGAATGTGCTGTACTTTAAGAAATCATCAAGGTTTTATTTTTTCTCCTTTCTGTCCATTTATGATTAATGAGTACTTATTTATAGAACAAAGTACAGTGATTATTTCTGCCATTTCATAATCACTTGCTCACATCACATTTTCTATAGAAGCTGAAGAAGACATAAATTGTGAATGTTTTGAAATACTTATGTCCCATTTTAGTTTATATCTTTCCTCAGGTCTCTGTCTTGTTGGATTTCTGTGTATTTTCTCCATCTTTCCTAATTTATATTTATTTCTAACCTTGGTAAATGCAATAAGATCCAACATGAAAATATATCTTTTAATCTAGATGAAATTGCAACTGAAAACTTCCCATTTTGCTCATATTTATAATCTCTCACATATTCCTTTTGTCCGATTCCCATAACCACCTATCGTGTACTAGCCATGATTGTGATTTCCATGCGATATTACCATAGCTTCCTAGTCCTCTTTTCCCTTTGTCCTCTCTGCTTTGAGCTATGCTTCAAAGAGATGCCATTAATATATGGCCCAATACTCCTCTACCCAAAATCTGATAGGGTCTCCCTGTTCCCTCCTGGATAAAACTCAAGCTTCTTAGATTGGCATTCAAGGCCTGCTACTCTGCATTTTAACAAGCTTTCAAACCACTGTGTTCCATGCATGCTAGATACTAGCCAAAATGGAAACCATTCCATCCCCATTCATATCTTATATTTCCCCAGTGGCAAGATCCTTTCTATTCCCTGTGCATAGAATATTATACCCCAAACCTTAACCCTATCTGGATCTCTTCCAAGAAGTCTTTCCTTATTCTCAAGTCAGTAATGACCTCCCTGCCACCAAATCTGTTCTGATGTGAATTTATCTTGCATTATCATTTATTATTATCATTAATGCATTGGTCATCCCATGGTTATTAGAGTTTAAGCTCTTCAAGGGCAAAGATTGTCTCGTTTAAACTTTGTAGTCTCCTCATAACCAATAGTCAGGCTCTATGCATATTGAGCTTGATTATTGATTCTGAAGAGAATAGGAGATACTAAATATGTTTCTGAAATTGTACCCATATTTTGACTACAATGGTTTCAGAGGATTGCAGAACTTAAGAACCGGACAGAACCTCAGTGGCCGCCTACTTCAACCAATGCCTAAAGACAAATCTTTTTTACAAAAGATCTAGCAGATCAACATCCAGCCTCTCCTTGAAGACCTCCAGTGCAGGAAAGTGCATCCCTCTACTTCCACTCTAGCCCCTTCAATATTTGAATGGATTTAATTATTAGGACATTTGAAATTAGAAAGGGTTGGATTCAAATAATGCTTCAGACTTATAACCCTGGGTAAGACACAACCTGACTATGCCTCAGTTTCTTCATCTGTTAAATGAGAGAACTGGACATAGTAACCTCTACTATACCTGTTAGTTTAAGCCTATGATGCTTTGAGTCTATGTACATTTGTCTACACCTTCTATCCATAGTTTCTAGCTCTGCACTTGGGGGCCAAGCAAAATAAGTCTAATCACTGTTCTGCACCAAACTCTTCAAGTACTTGAAGCCATTTGTCATGGCCCCTACAAAATCATCTCTACTCCAAGTTGAATACTATTACCCTTTATGAAACTGCTAAATTACCCAGTGCAAATTGCTAAATACCCATTCCTTCAAGTCATCTCCATTCAATGATTCGGCATGAGCTTACAACCCTTCCCCATCCTGATTGTGAGTTCCCATGGATTCAACTGCCAGCTTTACACTAAAAATTCTCCAATATAGCTATCCTACCCCAACCTCTCTGTTGACTTCCAGCCTCACATCTTCAACTTCCTTTCAGTCATACTGAACCGAAAATCCAGTAGACATCGTAAACTAAACATGTCTGAAACAAAACTCATTATTTTCCCCCTAAGCCCTCCCTCCACTGCCTGCCTTATTACTGTAGAAACACCATCTTCGGAGTCCCTAAGGTTCACAATGCAGGAATCATGCTTGACTTCTCACTCTCTAATATTCACATTCAAGACATTGACAACGTCTCTCAATTTCAGCTTGGCAACATATCTCTGATACTGCCATCCCTCGAGGGCAGGTCCTCCTCACCTCACACTTGAACGACTGCAATGGCCTTCTGCTGAGTCTTCCTGTCTCAGGTCTCTCCCCACTCCATGCCATCCTCCATTTGGCCACCAAAGTGATATTCCTAAAGCACAGGTCCGACCATATCACCTTTATCCTCACAATAAACTCCAGGAGCTTCATTATTGACTCCAGTAGCAAATGCAAAATCCTCTGCTTGGCATTCCAAGTCCTTCATACCCCAACTCCCTCCTAACTCTCTAGTCGTATTACCTATTGATCTTTACTCTCTACTCTTTGATCTGGTGACATTGGCCTCCTGGTTATTCCACAAATAAGACACTCCATCTCTCAACTCCAGGAATTTTCTCTGGTCATCCCTAAACCTGGAATGCTTTCCCTCCTCAATTCAACATACTAAGCTATCTGACTTCCTTTAAGTCTCAACTAAAACGCTATCTTCTACAGAAAGCATTTCCCACCCCTCTTAAATTCTAATGCCTTCTCTCTGGCAATCATCTCCTATGTAGCCTGCTCAGAGCCTCTTCTAAATATATTTGTTTGCATGTTGTCTCCCCCATTCGATTGTTAACTCCTTAGGGCAGGGACTGCCTCTTTTTTGTCCTCACTATCTAAAAAATGGCCTGGCACATAACAAGTGCTTAATAAATATTGATTGGTTAACTAATTGATTGATTTCATTTCTCTGGCAGTATTCCTTCCTAACATGGGAAGCTCACGGTACTCCAGATGTAGTCTGGTCAAGACAGTACACGGAGAGACCATCACGTTCCTATTTCGAGAAGCTAGGCCTCTCTTAGTATAACCCAAGGTTTTCTCACCTATTATATCCCTGCCTTGACTCACATTAGCCATCCCTCAAAAGGCTAAGTGTGCCTTATTCTTCTATGGAGCTTATCACCCACTAATGATCGGTTTCAGCAGAACTTGACTATTCATAATGCTAGCATCTTATTCTTGGGAAGCTTGTTCTTTTTAACCAGAGACTTTGCATTATTTCCATTAAATTTCACCTTAATGGGAAGGCAATGTAATACAGTCAACAAAGAGTCAGGAGCCAAAAAAATCTCATTTTAGATCCCATCTCTGTCACATTCTGGCAAATCATTCAGCCTCTTGGTGACCTCAGTCAAGATCCAAGGACTTAACTTTGCAGAGAGGGCACCAACCTCCATTAGTAAAGGAAGGTTTTATTTTTTTCCATTAGAGGTTCCTTATACATATTAAATCACAGGCCCACTTTAAAAAAAAAGTAAAAACACAAGGCTGCTATGGTGATTAGAAAACCAATCTTTGGGTGAGGAAAACCTGGGTTTGAATCTCACCTCCAATATATCTTGGTTGTGTGACCCTGGGTAAATCACTTAATTTCTCAATATTTTAGGCAGTTTTCTAAGACTGGAAGTTAAAAGTGGGTGTCAAATGGCATCAGTACAGGGAATTTCCACATGAAGAATTCCCCAAATCATGGATTCAGACTTTGTTTTAGCTTTATCTCAGTAGATTCTGTGCCAGGCTTTCATCCATCCACCTCCTCTTGGCTGGATCCTGCCCCCTCCAGTGTGCTAGCTCTCCTTCCTAATCTCGTGACATTTCTGCTTGCTGTCATTGCTTTGGGAAATCATGAATCTAAGATCTGGGGCCCACAATTATTAAGACAGCTTGCTTAGTCATTTGTTTTTTACAATGCTCCATGTTCCAGTCAAATTTTCATTACCAAGCTATAGGTCCATTTGCAATGGAAAACAGAGCCTGGCTGTTTATTTTCTGAAGCAGAAAGTCTATTTTTTATAAGCACAATGCAGAGGAGAAAATGACTGCTTTTTTCTGAAATCCAGTCTTGGTCTGCTGTGAGAGAGCAGCCCCTGTTTTGAGGGTCCACATATTTTAGAGGCCAGCAGTTCTTCTAACTTTAAGGAAAACATTTCCCTCCCTTCCTAATTAATAAAACAGGGTCTAACAACCCTAATGGGGCATGAGGTGAAAAGAACACTGCTTTTAGAGTTGGAGAACGTGGATTTAAATCATAATTCCACTGAATGTGAAATGCACACTTCCCTTCTCTGGGCCTCAGTTTCCTCGTCTGCAAAATAAAGAGTTTGGGCTTTATCATTTCTAAGTACTTTGCTCTAAAATCCTATGAACCCTCCTATGGTCTCAACAGTCCCTTCCAGTATTAAATCTTATAAACCTTCCTCTGAATTAATCATGGTCACAACAGCATCCCTGCTATAGCAAAGTGATTTAGGGTTCACCTGTAGAGTCAGGAACATCTGGGTTCAAATCTTCACTCTAACAGGTATTCGATATATAACAGGCAGATCTTTACCTCTCTGAGCTTCATATATCTCTCAAAGGCCACAAATGAGTGAGCTGCCAATGAAGTCACACAGTAGGGAAGACAGCCTAGTTTTTATTATATCTACTTCATAGAAGAAGAGACTGAAAGTCAAAGAATAGAAGCAACTTGCTCCAATTCACGGCCAACTGGTTAGGCCAAGATGAGAACACCCCGGCATCGGCATCCCAAGCTCTGTTTATATCACTTTGAGATTTTCAAAGTGCGCCACAGATATGACCTCCTTTTACCCTCACGATGATCCTTAGAGGCAGGTGTCATTATTCCCGAGCTCTCTTCAAAGTCATCAATGATGTCTTTGTTACCAAATTCACTACCTTTTTCTCAGTCCTTGTCTTTCAGAGTTGCCAGTGTTGACTATCGTGTTATCTTAGCTGACCCCTCCTCTTTGGAAATACCTAGAACAGCTCTCTTTGGGTTCTTTCCCTACCTATCTGATCTCTTCTTCTCAGACTCTTTTGTAAGGCCATCATCTATGCCATCTCCCCTAACTATGGGCATATTCCTTAGCTCAGCCTGAGGCCCTCCTTGTCTTTCTCCTCTCTTCTAATTCTCTCCTCTCCTCTTCTCTCCTCTCTTCTTCTCTCCTCTCCTCTCTTCTCCTCTGCTCTCCTCTCCTCTGCTATCTTCTCCTCTCCTCTGCTATCTTCTCCTCTCCTCTCCTCTTTCTCTCTCCAGTTACCATGGTTCAACTATCTCTTCTATGAAGATGATTCTTAGATCTAAAGATCAAGCCCTAATCTCTACCTTCTTTAGTGCCCTTGACAAGTCACTTATTGCCTCCTGTACATCTTCACCTGGACTCCTAAGGCATTATACATCCAATATGTAAAAAAAAAAACCTGAAATTTTTACCTTTCCCCCTCTAAATCCACTGCTCCTTCGAATATCATGACTTGTCTCAAAAGCACCAGAATTTCTCCAGTCACCCAGTTTTGTACTACAGAGAGATGTTCAACTCTTCGTTCTCACTCATACCCTTATATCCAGCCAATCTGGCATCTGTTCTCATTGAGTCTTCCTCACAACCCTCCCTTTCTCTCCATGCACATAAATAACATCCTAGTTCAAGTCCTCATCACCTCTGATCAGTTATCTGGCAATAACTTATAAACCAATACCCTACCTCCAGATTCTCCTTTCTCCAGTCCTTATACATACCTGCTGGCTTCCCTTTTGGTTCCATGAATAAAATACTTTATGTCTTGGCTTTAATATTTTCTCTGACTGACCACAAGCCTTGAATGCTCTCCCTCAACTCCATCTCCTGGCTTTTTTTACTTTATTCAGGCCCTGAACTAAATCCCTTCATAAGCAGCAGAGATGTCAAACACATGGTCCATGGGCCCCAGAGACCCACAGCACTCCTGAAAGCAGACAAACCAAATTAAAATATAATTAAGAGACATTTAACAAAATAAATTTAAAATGGAATAAAATATAGATAATAATATATTTTGAACTAAGTCAATATGTGGCCCACAGATTCCATCTTTCTTTTTTTATTTTTTTTTCCTTTTTTTGTTTTAATTAAATTTTGTTTATTTTTAGTTTATATCATTCATTTCCACGAGATTTTGAGTTACAAATTTTCTCCCCATCTTTCCTTTACCCACCACCCCAAAACAGCAGTCCCACTGTATACACCCTGCCCCAATCTGCTCTCTCCTATATCCTCTCCCATCCCCACTCTGACTTTCCAGTAGGGCAACCACAGTATCTTTCTGTATGGCTTAGTGAGTCCTATTTTAATTTGAGTTTCATATCACTACTCTATAAGAATCTTCCCCCTCCAAAGTCTAGCATTTTCCCTCTGTTAATTAATTCCCATTTATCTTGTATAGATCTTGATTGTATATATTTATTTGCTTGTCTCCCCCCATTAGATTGTGAGCTTCTTGAGGATAGGAACTGTCATTTGCCACTCTTTGTATCCCTAGTGCTTAGCACAGTGCCTGATACATAGTTGGTACTTAATAAATGTTTATTTACTGACCAACTGACTTGTCAGAGAAGAAAAAAAAACATGGCTTTCCGAAGTCTTGAAGGCAATAGAGTATCTGAGGTGATGTTCAAGCCCATGTCTTCTGATACCAAGCCCAATGCTCTGTCTACTCATCATTTACAATGTGGTCCAAATAATTAAATATGGTTTTATATTCTGGTCTGTAACTACTGATAATAAGCATTGGTCTTTGTGCAAATATGGGGTGATTCTCAGCATTCTACTATCAAGGATAAAAATAATAATAGCATTTATCTAGCACTTAAATGTGCCAGGGTGCTACACACTCTTACAATTATTATCTCATTTGGTCTTCACAACAATCCTGGTAGGTTGATGCTATTATTATCCTCATTTTATAGATAAGGAAGAAGAGGAAATTAGAGGTTAAGTGACTTGCCCAGAGTCACATAGCAAGAAATGGCCTGAGGCATTTAGATATCGATAGATAGATCTAGAGATAGAGATGGATGTGGATATGGATGTGGATATGGATGTGGATATGGATGTGGATGTGGATGTGGATGTGGATGTGGATATGGAT
>NW_027185697.1:18018841-18030323 GCF_028583685.1 Petaurus breviceps papuanus | reverse complement strand
GGATGTGGATGTGGATGTGGATGTGGATGTGGCCATGGATGTGGATGTGGATATAGGTGTAGCCATGACAATTTCATATGGAATAAAAAGCTTTCATTAGCTATTGGGGACTATTTTCCATATGAGTGAGATAAATTTAATTTAATTAATTAATGAGATTTCCTATGTGTCTCCTGTGTCTTCCTATGAAATCTCATTTATACTAATTAAATAAAATACTCTTTAAAATTTCATTCATTTCTTGAAAATATGCATAATGAGAGGTCCCATGTGTCCAGACTTTAGGGACACTCTGTAATGTGGATATAAACACACGCAAACATTTCTTGTTTGGAAAACATTTCGAAATATGCTTAGTTTGGATCTCCCAAGGCAGTGTTACAGCAATTATTATTATTTTTACTATAAGTCTGCCACAAAGGAAAGAAGGAAAACAGATTTAATGTATATGGTCAATTCCACTGTGTGACATGAAATTCTCCCAAATGTCCTGAATCTGTGAGTGCCAAATCACTAAAATCACTGACCCATTTCTTGACTCTCAACTTCTCTTTGCCAATATTAATACAGCTTTTAGAGTAAGTTGGTTTGCTTGTTTCTATGTAGCTCCTCCTCTGGGATCATTCCTCAGTCTCCTATTCCCATTAGCAAGTTGGGTACAACATAGCAGCTAACTCTTTCTTCCCTCGTGGGTCTAATGGTAAAACTGAGGAGCTATGACTTCTACCACTATCATTCACAAGACTCTATTCTTTGTTCCCCACCCTCACATCAATCAGTCAACTGAAATCAGTTATAGACTAGATTTTTCAAACATTTTATTGAGAAGACATAGAAAGGACAGAAGTAAGAAAAACATTCCCCAAATCATGTTGTATTGTTTCCTTGTGCACAGAAAAGCCCTGTATACCAAAGATTTCAGCTTAAAATCAAAGGTAGAGATGTAGACAGCTAAGGACCACCTGGTGACTCCTGACTCTGAGAGTCCTTTTTTGCCCCCCTCAGAGTCCCTACCAAGATCACTTCAGGGATTTGCATTAGGTATGGATGAGTCCTCCCTTGCTCAGCTGGGATGGCTCCTTCTAGAACATGGTGTCTCATCGGACAGCTCAATGTACAGCAGGATTGGGTCTAGCAACACCTGTCTTTAATTGGACTTGGCTACTACTGCTACCATCGCCAAGGCTCTGGTTGTCAGTAGGACCTCAAAAAACTTTGATCTGATCATTCTCCCAATCTCATTGGCTCTCCTTACAGTGATGAACCTGCTAATGTCACTAGGCAATTCATCATTCCCATTTTGAAATAAACATCCATTTAAGATCAGGAGTAAAAGAATGTGACAGAAACAAAAGCACCATGGGCACAATGCCTTCAGGGACAATGATAGTTTGGTGAGAAAATAGGTCTACCTCCCCTTTCCCCACACAGTGGCTCACTTGAAAGTTAGTGAAAACATGAAGGAAAGGGGGTAATCTGTCCAAATCTTTATGTTAGATCTCAGTCCTGGCTCCTCAGCAAACCTAGTCACCACACAGCATTCAGTCACTCACAGCTGGTATTATATATAGCAGGCCTATATATGTTACATTGAAACTAATCAAGGAATATTGCTCAGGCTCTGTATAACCCACCCCAAATGGCAAATCCAGGCTCACTGAAAGGATTAGACCCTCATTGTACAGTCTTCTCATCATGTCTATTTCAGATTTTCTTGAGATATGATAGGCCTGCAGTCCTTTGAACTCAATGACCAAAGCATTCTGTAAAGCCAAAATATACCTGAGCTCTGGTCAATGCATCAACATCAAAAACATGCTCCCTCACTCACTGAGTATTCTACTGAAGTGTGGTGTCTTTCTATTGAATGTTACAGACATGTTTCTTACTCAGGATCGAAGTTCAACTCAATGACTACTGAGATCCCTTCCAAAACTCAGATTCTGAGAAGCTCCAGTTCTTCTTCCTATGAGAACCATGGTGTGCTGCTGACCAGGCAATTCCTTAGGTCCTTTCATTTGTAGCAATGTGTCAATAACTATGACTCTAAGATCTCCCACTTGAATCTAGCTATATCACCTTGATTGAGACTTTAATGGGCAATCTTTGGGATAATATGGATAGACTAAAGATAGGGGATGGGGGTGGGAAGTGACCTTAGGTTAACCACTTCTTTTTTTAAAGCAATCAGGGTTAAGTAACTTGCTCAAGGTTACACGGCCAGTTATTTTGTGTGGGTGTGAAGTATCTGAGGCCAGAACCAATCCCAGGTATCTCGATGCTGGGGCTGGCACTCTTACTCACTGTGCCACCTGGCCACCCCTATGTTAACCACTTCTTGAAAGGCACAGCCCTTACAGCTGATCTAGGTCCATCATGGGATGTATTTCCTCCTCATCCCTCAACAATGTGAAAAGATCATAGTATCTTAGATTGAGAGTTGAAAAGGACCTTGGAGCCCAATGAGTCCAAGATCTTCATTTTAAAAGTGAGGAAACTGAGGCCCAATAAGCTTAAGTGATTTGCTCAGAATCAAATACCTGTTAAGTGCATGAAACAGGATTTGAACCCAAATTTTCTGAACTACAAGTCCAATACTCTATCCACCACGAACTGCTGTATCCCAGAGTTAAACTGATTGTTTTGACAGTTTTTAAACTGATAATTGCCTGAATTTCATTGGTATTGAGCATCACAGCAAAACAGTGTGTTCTATAAGTTTAAGGGCAATGATTTTTGCATCTCTCTACCCTCCAACACTACAAGGAGGGATCTTTTTTGATCTTTCTACCATTTCCCTACCATTTTGAATATTGAAAACTAAGCTTAAATCAATGATATGGAATTCTAGGCATTCTTAATATTTGATTTAAAATGGAAGGCACTGTGACATATTGTAAGCCAGCCTTAAGATATTTATGCCCTATCTCTGATGTACCCTGGTTATGTGATGCTGGGCAAGTCACTTGAACTCTCAGTGCACCCAAAGAACTCACTAATACTATGAGCGGCAAATTAGTTGCAGATCTGCCTAAGCAGAGAGTTTCTAAGAAGCTCAATGTTATAATGCAAAGAATACTGGCTCTGCGCTCAGAATTTGTGGGTTTGTGGAGCAATGGATAGAAACTGAACCTGATATCAAAAAGATCCAGGTTCAAATCCTGTTTCAAGGACTTACTAGTTTCATGGCCCTAGACAGTTTACTTAAATGCTCTGTGCCTTGATTTCCTAATCTGTAAAATGAGGGAGTTGGACAGTGACCTCTAGATTCCTCTACAGCTTTAAATTTTTAGTCCTATGATCCTATGTTCTCTGGCTCAAATCTCACCTATGATGTTTATTACCTATATAATCGTGGGCAAGTTTTTTCAATTCCCTTGCCTCCGTTACTTTAACTATAAAGTAAGGTAGTTGAACTAGATTACCCGTGAAATCCTTTCAAGTTCTAAATCCTTAATGCAATGATCATTGCACTAATGAATCATAGGTCTGAGCCAAAATATAAACAAGCAAAAATACCTAATGAGGGAAATAATTTAAGTGCAAGATTGGGACAGTGAGATCATTGTTAGAAAATAAAATCCAAATGTGTGTCCTACCCTATTGTCATCTCATCAAATAAGCTGTAGCTTCTGAAGTGATCTGTTCTCACTCCTTTATGGAAGATTAGCTTTCCATTCTATCTCCTTTTTGGGACCAGAGGAAAGCTATCTATTAAAATAGACAAAGGAAAACTGTGTATAAGCAGCATTAAGATTACAATATAAGGAGAAAGTTTTTATTATACCCTTAAGTCTCTTTCTTTGGTTCTAAAGAGTGAGAATAGGCTTGCATCCAATAAAATCTAGTTGCTAATAGCCTAAAAAATGCTTTGAAGCCTAAGAACCAACTTTCATTTTTGGATTGAATTTCTTTTTACCTCTTCTCTTTTGGCCTAAAGGAGAGCCCGAAAGCACTCTTTCAAACAAGAGGATTTCTAAAGATGTCCAAGAGAATAGATTCCTCAAGTGGGCAAGTGGGGCTTAGATATGTCCAGCCAATGCTAGGATCCTTACCATTTTGGTGTGCCAAAATCTTCCGGGGCCTGTGGACCCTTCTCAGAACAATGTTTTGTTGTTGTTGTGGCTGTTGGGTTTTGTTTTCTTTCTGGAGGGCAATTGGGGTTAAGTGACTTGCCCAAGGTCACACGGTTAGTTTTTTGTGTTAAGTGTCTGAGGCCGGATTTTAACTCAGGTCCTCCTGACTCCAGGGCCGGTGCTCTATTCACTGTGCCACCTAGCCACCCCTCACAATAATGTTTTTAAATGTATACAATAGAATACATAGGATTTCAAGGGAAACCAATTATATTAAAATATAATGGTAGTAATAGTAGTAGTAGTAGAAGAAGAAGAAGAAGAAGAAGAAGAAGAAGAAGAAGAAGAAGAAGAAGAAGAAGAAGAAGAAGAAGAAGAAGAAGAAGAAGAAGAAGAAGAAAGAGGAGGAGGAGGAGGAGGAGGAGGAGGAGGAAAAGAAGAAGAGATGAACAAAGAAGGAAAAGGAGAAGAAAATTCCTATACTATATGATGTCTGAGTTGATGGACTACCTTCAAGGGAAATGGATCAGAGTTATGAATGTTGGCCATATTAGTCATTCTACGATCCCAAATCCACCATAATAAAAGTAATAGCTTGATATTGACCTAGCTCTTAAAGATTCCAAAGTATTTTGCTATTAAGCATTTATTTGTCTGGAGTTTTGCAAATTTAATCTAGCAACTTTAAAATTGGATCAATCAAGGAATAAACATTTACTAAGAATGTGCTATGCACTACTCAGCCCTGTGAAAGGCACTGCGGATGCAAAGATGAAACTTAAAGCTTCCCTGTCTGCAGGAGTTTGCATTCTGTTAGAGGAGATATTATGTGCTTATGAAGAAAAAGCATAAAGGAGGAAGAAAACTACTTATCTACATCACTGAAGTTCTCAAAGACTACTCCATGGACACCTTCAAGGGGTCTAAGATACCAAACTCTTCATAATAATATTAATATAACTCACATAAACAAAAGTTCTTTGAACACATCCTCAATATTTTATGGAATATAAAGAGCTTCTGAGATTAAAAGGAGAATAGCTACCACAGGAGGAAAACATGGGTAGAAAGTTTTGGGGGAAGATCAGTGTTGGGAAGGAGGAGAATAAAGGCATTTTTCCTTAGGTTTAGGTTACAGATCACCTGGAAAAAAGCGAAGTGGAAAGCCATTTGAGGATTACATCAATAGCCTTGCACAGAGCCCTTCTCCATAGGAATGATAAGATGCAATGTAACAAAGTAGCATGGCATAATGGAGTTAGAAAGATCTGGGTTCAAACTCTCAAAAATTTACAGTCTATGTGACTCTAGGGAAGTCGCTTCAAATCTTTTGGTCTTTTTTGTCATCTGGAAAATGAAGGGGTTGAACTCAAAAGGCCTCTAGGGTCATTTCCAGCTTAAAATCTATGATTTTATGATCTTCCCACTTGGCTTACCCAGACAGCTGCTAGAACTCTCTCTATCTGCCAAAATAGAGCACCAGTTTGCTTTTTTTGGCTTACCTTAATGAACATATTCTTCAAAATGGAAAGGAACCAAGAGGGAGAAATCCAATTCTTGTGTTCTTGAGCAACTTTTCATCCTATCCAGCCAGCCATCCTGGTTATCTCCACAGGTACGTTGCCACCACGTTCCTACCATCCCTCCCCTTTCTACCTCTGGCTTCTGGGACCAGCAATCACATCAACACTATCATACTACCACTATTCCTAGAAGTATATGTCAACTGGCTTCCCAATGGATCAACCCACTTTTCTGGGTCTTTGTAACTATGGTTCAACTCTCTTCTGTGGTCACCATTCAGATGCATACATATGTACATACACACACACACACATATATATATACACATGCATATATACATATATAGTACATGTATGTATGTGTGTGTGATTGTTATCTCACTCTGTTTCAATATAAGTTTCTTGAGGGCAGAAATGGTCTCCCTTTTATATTTTCATCTATAGTGCTTAGCATAGAACCTGGACCACAGCTACATGCTTAATTAAAATTCATTTGTTTATTCACTCACAATTAAGAATAGTTTGCTGAGGTCAACATGTTTGGCAGCATGGGAAAAAGTGACCACTATTTTCTACAGTTAGTGATGAAGTAAAAGAAGAAAACCCAACATCAGCTAATGTTCATAGTCTGCTCAAAGATAGCATAGATAGGATTCCATGGATTAAAATTCTGTGAAGGAAGTCATCCCCAGAGATAGAAGAAAGTCTCAAGAATGCATTTGAAGAGAAACAATTATATGGAGGAAATAGTCAAGGTGTCTTAGGACTATAGTGAATATCAACAAGATGAGAATTTTAAATGTGTGCTTTTCAGTGTTAATCAAAGCAGTACCCCAATCTTACTTTGCTAGACTTTGGCACCCCTCTTTGAGCTGCACATGAACTTGTGTTCTGACCCAACTCTGAAGGGCTTGTGCACTTTGGGATGACCTGACAATCACTTACTAGATCCCATGATAGGGAGGGGGGTATTGTGTCTAAGATGATTGGGGGGCAGAGTGAGGGGAGCACTGCCCAATCAGGAGGATATATAAAGTAACAATGAGCAAAACTCCCTGCCTTTTGAGGTCACTCAACATTCTGCCTGTCCTCCTTGGAATTTCTTAGGTCAGGATAGAATAAGAGATTTTCCCTGTGGTCACAGTAGCTACAAACACATGGAAGCGAGAACATATGTTTGCCAAGATGAACCTAGTGACTTGATGTCTCTTCTGCTTATTATTTCTATTCACCAACAGTGATCCTGAGAGGTGACTATTTGGGGTCATATTGCCTATCTGATGAGCTCGAGGGATAAAGAATTTCTAGTTTGTGCTAGCTTCCCAGATCCATCACTTCCCAGAGGAGAAAACGAACATGACCAGAGGAATTCTGTAACCTGAAAAGGTCCAAGAAATGCCCAGGATACCCAGGAGGTCTGGGCTTCTTGAGTTGCTCAGAGAGACACGAAATAGCTGTTCAAGAATCCTACAAACTTCTTTGTTTCCAAAGAGAGGATGACAGATGATGAGTTATTTTTTATGTTTTATGTATTTGTTAATACACACTTATAAATTTAGTCTTTGAAATATTTATTTTGTGTTGAAAGAAATGCATATATTGTCTATACTCTAGCAGAATAGACTTGAGATGATCTGTACGTGGCCTAAAGATGTGAAAACTATAAACTTGTTTAAGGACCAATATCCAGTAGAATCTACCACCAGGAATCAGCAGTGCAAAACTCAGTTGACTATATGCCTAGAAGTCACCATGAGACCAGGGGGCACTGGTTGAGCAATGATCTCATTGGAACTGCCAAACACATCAAGGAGCAGAAAAAGCGAGTGGATTTAGGGATGAAAACATCGCAAAAAGATGCTGGTGATCGATCCTGTAGCATTGAAGGCATGAGTTGTCTCTCTACACATATGTGCCCTGACCATATTGTTCCCTGTGTGTGTGTCCCAATTCCTATGGGTGTCTATTCTCTCCACTGATAGTATGCATGCTTTTAAAGATTATGCTTTCAGATATAAATTAGAAATGCTCAATTGTGACTTTTCTTACTATGCTATTCATGAAAAGCTTTTGCTTTGAATTGATTGTGCATCCTAGAGGAAAAAGGTAAGCACATTGTTAGGGGCTCATGAGCTGTAGTTTGAGTGAATCTGGACAGATAGAATATTTTGAACCTGTGTTAGGTATTCTCTGATGAGAGAAGCGAATGCCCTAGCTTATACTTGGTGACATTAACTCAACTCAAGGAGCTTAACCAGACCATGCCCTGGGTTTGAATTATTCCCTCACAGAGCACTGAATTTTGAAAACAGTACTCAAGACAGCTCATGGTTTTCTCCTCACAGCCTTGTAAAGTGGGGAGTTCAAGTATTGCCACTCACATTTTATAGATGGGTAAACTAGTATTCAAGGAAGGGCAGTGACTCACAGATGCACAAATGAGAAGCTGGAATTTGAAACCCTTGAACTCCAGCTTCTGCATATTTTTGACATCTCTGGATAAAAGTGACAAAAATGTAATTGTTTTCTTGTACAAACTAGCCAGAGTTAACCTTTTATTTTCCTAACCATGCTGTTGGATTTTGGCCAATGATCTTTACTAAAAGATAAAGAGATCCAAGGACCTCTGAACAGTTAACTCTGAAATGTAAGACTAACAGCAAAGGGAAAGCTTTATTTGTCCACAGCAAAAGGGTAGACTCACTGATGCTGGAATGGCACCTGAGTTACCAATCGATTTAGACAAAGAAAGGTCATTTATTCTGGAGTGAATGCCAGGAATTGAAAAGAGGAGTTCTGAAGATTCCAGGTTGGCTGGAAAGCCTTTTGCATTCCTTACACTGCAAAAAATGTTGCCTACTGAAGCTGCAGAGACTGTAAATAACATTCCCTTTCACCAGCCCTGAGAGAAGGGTTGACATGAGGCTAAAAGGCTCTCCTTCTGCCCAATTTTTGTTTGTGTTTGTTTGTTTTGTTTGTGTCTGGGTCTTTGTTTGTTTTATAGGGTCTTGTTGCCTGACTAATCCTTCTCCATTTTGCAGCATGTCTCTCTTCTGCTCCAAACCCTATAATGGCTCCCTATTATTAAAGAATCTGGGAACTGGAATCAATCAATCCAAGATCAAGTATTTATGAAATTCAGGCACTGAGTTAGACCCTGGGGGTACAAAGAGGGCCTTAGAAGCCATTAAATCCAACCTGCACATGAAAGGGGACCACCTTTATAGCATACTAGATCAGTGGTCATCCAACCCATTACGACAAAACATGTATTAAGTGCTTACAAATTGCAAGACGCTGTTCAATCCTGGGAATATGAGGGCAAAAGCCCTCATAGGATCTAGGATTTAGAACTTTCAAATATCTTAGAGTTCATCTAATCCATCCCCTTCCCTCCCCATTTTACAAAGATAAAACCTGAGGCCGAGGGAGATTTAAGTGACCAAACATCGTAGCAGCAAAACCAAAGTTAAACACAATTATCTTAATGTCCAGATCCACCGTTCTTTACACTAGAGGGATCCAACACACACCAAGGTTCAACTGAATAAGATGAAAATGTAATTTGGAAATACTTAACAAAATAAATAAATAAATATACAGTAGAATATAGATAATTTTAATATGGGATTTTCCAAGTCAATGAGCAGCCCTCAGGAGTCCTTATTGGCTCCATATGTATATGAGGTTAACACCACTGGGTCACACCATGGTGCATTAAGAGACTTCCATTCTACCAACAAGTATTTGGTGATTGAGTTATTATCTGTGTGTCTCCTTAAACTGTGGAATCTCCTACTGGGATAAAAACACATAAGTACAGTTGTGATCATTTGAGAAGGGAAGGAATGGATTGGGAAGAGTGTCCATAGAAAGTGGTACCTGAGACAAGCATTGAAAGAAGCTGGGGGTTGGATTAGCTGGGGATGAACACAAGGTGAATTACAGACATGAGAGATGTCAGGCTTTTGCTTTGTCTTTTCATGGAGCCATAGGCTTGTGGATTTAGAGCCAGAAGGGAGTGAGGAGGCCAGAAAGTCTAATCCCCTCATTTTACAGACATGGACAGTGAAATTCACAAGAGCAAAGCTACTCCATTAGATCTTCCTTAGATTGTGAACTCCTCAAGGCTAGAGACTAGTTCTTTGCCATTTTTTGTATCTCATGCATTTAGCACAGTGCCTGGTAAATAGCTTGTTGTTATGATTCAGTTGTTTCAACCGTTACTGTCTCTTAGTGACCCCACCTGGGGTTTTCTTGGCAAAGATACTGAAGTGGTTTGCTGTTTCCTTCTCCAGCTCATTTTACAAAATAAAGAAACTGAAAACAGAGCTAAATGATTTCTCTAGGGTCACACAACTAATAAGTGTCTGAAGTTAGATTTGAACTCAAGTCCTCCTGAGTCTGGGGCCCAGTGTTCTACCTACTGCATCACCTAGCTGCCCTCTGGTAAATAGTAGGTATTTCATAAGTGTTTACCCAATATGGTGAATCTTTTTATGGTGAATTTTGCTCTTACATTGGCTTGAAAATAAATAAACAAATAAATAAATGTTTATCTACTGACTACCTTGCCCAGGGTCACACAGCTGGTAAATGTCTAAGAGGAAGATTCAGACCACCATCTTCTGGCTTCCAAATCCAGTTCCCTATTTACCTCACCCTACCTCCTTGTGCCCAGCATCTTAGCCTGGCATTTTGTTGTTTGAAAATAAATGACAGGATAGGCCATGGAGAAAAGCAGGTTTTTGCTGGGTAGGAGGTAAAAATAACTTCACATACTTGGAGGGTTTTTTTATGTGAATGGAAAAAAATGGACTCCTTCTGCTTGGCCCCAGAGGGCAGAGCTAGAATTTCCACAGAATGGAGGCTTTAAGTTTATTGTTGGGTAAAAGTTGCTAAAACAGAGCTATCCAAAAGTGGAATAAGCTGCCTTGAGGGCTGCTGAATTCTCCCTCTATGGAAGTCCTCCAGAAGAGGCCAGATAACCAGTTGGCCGGGGTGGTGTAGAGGGGACTATAGATCAGGTTTGGGGTGGAGGCCATAGCTCTGGGGTCTCTCAGATCCCTCTGAAAGTCTGCCATTCTCAGGAACTCCCCAGCCTGGGCTCATTCGCTGTCTACTTCTCATTCTAAGCCTGTTCCACTGCAGCCAGCAGCCAGCTCATGTTTAGGAAAGGAAATGAACAAAGACAAATATCCTGTCCTCCTTCTGAGCTGGGAGAGCAGGGCCAGGCTGCCAGGCCCTGGAGCCCAGCTTCAGTCCCCAGCCATGTCAAGGCCTCAGGCAGGATCAGTTAAACTGCAGGGAATTGATGAGGAGATTGGAAAACAGATTAAGTGAAAGTCTCCAGAGCTTTGGAAGAGGAGGAACCTTTCTGGTTTCTTTTTCTTTTCCTTTCCTTTTTTCTTTTTCACAGAAATATCTAACTACACAGACCCAAAGCAATTCTTGGAACAGAGAAAAATAAACCAATTCAGCCGTGTCAGCTTTCAGCATGCTCAGGGCTAATGGAAAACTTCAGTTTTTCCCCCATTAGCCTGGGGTGGTGGGAAGGATTCATTGCTAGGCTTTGCAACCACAGCAAAAGCAACCTTCATGGGAACCATCCTAGTATCCAGAATTGGGTGGGAGAGCCATCAGATTTGGGCTCTGCACCTAGTCCTTTCCCTACTTCTGTGGAGAAGCCTGGGGAAACCACAGCATCTTTGTGTTTCTTTGTTTTCTAACATAAGGGGTTGGAAAACAGAGAGTACAAAACATAAATTGCAAAAGAACTAAAACTCTTCTAGGGGCATGTACTTGTGTATATTGCAATCCATCCATCTGTCTATCTACCTATCTATCTATTTATCTACCTATCTATCCATCTATCTATCTATC
>NW_027185697.1:18015973-18018831 GCF_028583685.1 Petaurus breviceps papuanus | reverse complement strand
ATCTATCTATCTATCTATCTATCTATCTATCTATCTATCTATCTATCCATCTGTCTATCTACCTATTTATCTACCTATGTATCCATCTGTCTATCTATCTACCTATCTATCCACCTATCTATCTATCTATTTATTATTTAAGCTGATTGAAACCAATAAAATGCCAAGGTTTTCTATGAAATGAGGAAAAGTCTGCATTTAGCTATAGGCTATTAAAGACTAATGCCTCCTATGACTCGCAACAGCACCAGGTACAGGAGCTACTGTATATGCATATATTTTGTTGTTCTACCTTTGTTTTCCAAAAGGACCAATGACACCACAATGTAAAGGTCTGGGTACAGTGTGTTCAGCTGTGGTTGATTGCCCAATAAAATCTTGAAAGGCTCTACCACATGTTGGGCACAAGAAGTTCATTAAAACATTTGGGATGGAATGTCTCGGGATTTATACATCTCGCTTTCTTTGTGCTACTGTGACTGCTTTGCTCACAGAACACAGAGCCTTCTTTGATGTGGGCACATGATGCTGGGCAGTTCTGTGCCAGTGTCTCTCACATCTAACAATCGATATCAAAGTTCTTCAGAGGGACGGACCTTGAGAGTCACTTCTTTTGACCACCATGTAAGTGCCTGCCTTGTGTGCATTCTCCACAAAATAGTCTTTAGGTGATCATGCATTTGGCATTCAGGCTTTGTGGCCAGCCCATCAGAGTTGAGCTCTCTGCAATAGAATTTGGATGCTTGGCAGTTTAGTTCCAGTAAGGACCTCAGTGTCTGGTCCCTTAGCCTGCCAGGTGATCTTCAGAATCTTCCTAAGACGATTCAAATGGAAGCAATTCAGTTTCCTGGACATGGTGCTGGTAGATGGTACAGGTTTCAGAGACATAGAACAATGAAGTCAGCACAATAGCTCGGTAGAATTTCAGTTTGGTGGGACACTGTAATGTTAATGGGATAGTAAGATCTTTCCTGCCCATGAATAGGCCTTGCATGAAGCCCATTGGGGGAGGGACTTACCTAAGGAGGAGCTTGATTAGAGGGAGGCTTGCTTGTAGGAAGGCTTCCACACCTTTTGGTACTAAGTTGATTAGGCGTGTATAAATACTCTGAGTTGGTATTTTGCTTTAGGGTTTAAATACTCTGAGTTGGTATTTTGCTTTAGGGTTCACTTATGAGAAGGACTGTTTGATTTCCTGGTTGAAACTCTGAGTAGCCATTTGTAAAGACCACCCCACCTTACCAACTGCTCAGATATAAAGACTCCCTTGATCCAGTAGAGTATGTAAATTGTGTAGCAATATTGCTTTGATTCAGGCAGTCAGAGCACTGTCTGTTGGTCTTTAGCTAATTTCTCTGTATTTTCTCTGGCATTCAGGGTGCTAACCTTTCCCCTGAACTAGGAAATGTGTTTAAAAGTAGTATTGTTAACCCCTTTTTGAGCTGTCTTTCCTAGAAAAGTGGATCAAAGAACTTGTGTTACCAGGTCATCCTGGGTATGCTAGGGTGCTTGCTGTTACAGACACCTCGTATTTCTTCTCTTTCACACTTTCTTTTGAAGCTTCTCAAACACTGAATTAGCTCTGACAATGTGTGCATCAATCCCATCATCTGTGTGGACATCCCTAGAGTGTATACTACCAAGGTAAGTGAACTTATCCACATCATTCAAAGTTCCTCCATTGCTGTGACCACCACATATGGATGGTCTGGTGCTGGCTGGTGGAGAACCTCTGTCTGGGCACTGATTGTCAGGCCAAAATTAGTAGCAGAGGATGAATCCATACTCTTGCATCTCCCCCCACAGAGGCTTCATTGAGTGCACAATCATCTGTGAACAGAAGGTCACGCACCAACTCTCCCTGCACTTTGGTCTTTGCTTGTAGCCTTTTCAACTTAGTTTACCACCAGTGCAGTAGCTGATCTTGTATATGTAGATATGCACATAGTAAACCCTCCTGAATAATCCTGCTTTGGCAATAAGGGTTTATCTAGCTTCCTGGTCATGAGAAGCAATGAGAAGAAATGACAAAGGAAGGACAAGAAAAGCTAGAATCAGCAGAGGTCAGCTTAAAATAAGGGTAGCATGAAGTCTCCTGATATCCCCAAGGGAGTTGTATGTTTCAAGGAACTAAAGAGAATTGAGAAAAGAAACCACCACCTCTCTACCTACAGGGTTCTAAGACTCCTTCTTCATGCATAGAATAGGAGATAGATGTCTGGGCTTGGACACAGGAAGACCTAGATTCAAATCCCACCTCTGGTTTATTGGAAAGGAGACTGGTTCCAGTGTTGTTTGTGGTTTGGTGTCTGGATGACTGAATGAAAGGTAATGAAGATCTAGATTCCAATAAATCATGTTTTATTGATAAGAGGACTGACTCAAATCCTGTGTCTGGCATACTACCTAAAGGGTAAAACTTGGAGTCAGGAAAAGACGCGCATTCAAATACCTAACTCCAGATTATTGTTGAAAAGATTGATACAGATCCTGCTTCTGTTATAATGACTAGATATATAGAATAGGAGTCAGGAAGCCCTTGATTCAAATCTCACCTAGAGTATTTGAAAATAATGTGAAATGGTCAGTTGATTTATTTGGGCCTCAATTTCCTCATTTGTAAAAGAGGAATGAGAGTAAAACTTGTAGTTTCTGCCTCACTAGATAGTTAAGTTCAAACTTTTAAAGCATGCTACATTAACAGCAGCTATTATTGATGATGGTGATGGTTATGATGATGGTGATGATGATGATGATGATGGTGATGGTGATGGTGATGGTGATGATGATGATGGTGATGGTGATGGTGATGATGATGATGATGGTGATGGTGATGATGGTGATGATGATGATGATGA
>NW_027185697.1:18004165-18015573 GCF_028583685.1 Petaurus breviceps papuanus | reverse complement strand
TGATGATGATGATGATGGTGATGATGATGATGATGATGACGACAATGACAACGATAACCCTGAGGAGACAAAGTAAGAAATGAGAGAAAAAAAGAAAGGAAGCGAATAAGCATTTATATGGCATTTACTATCTGCCAGGCACTGTACCAAATGCTTTTTGCGGGGTTTTTTGGCTTTTTAACTTGATACCAAGCAATAATTCAAGGAAGGTATTATTATCACCGTTTTACAGTTATAGAAATTGTGGCAAATAGAAAGTAAGTGACTTATGTGTGGTCACAAAGCTAGTAAGTGTCTGAGGGCAGATTTGAATGCAGCTCTAGCATTCTGGCATGCTACACCTGAGGTCATGGGGTACTATGGTCCATGGGGTCACAAAGAGTTGAACACAACTGAACAATGCAACAACCACACAACTATCACTCTATATTCACTGCTCTACCAGTTACCTCAGGAAAGACTGAAATAGAATAGAGGGACATGAAACTTTGAAATAATCTAAAGATTAGAAGAAGAGGGGAAGTGAAAGATGTTTAGGATTTGACCCTTTATAGCCATGAAAAAGAAAGAAAAAGGAAGAGAGGGAGGGAGGAAGGAAGAAAAGAAGAAAGGAAGGATGAAAAAAGAAAAAGAAAGGAAGGAAGGAAGGAAGTAAAAGAATCTTTCATGTTTCCTTGGAGAAAATCAACGTTTTGAATAGAGTAAGCTTTTAGTTTGCACATAAAGGACTGGTGCTTGTGTGCCTAATTAAGGAGCACAATTAAACCACTGTAAGTCACTGGTAAAGATATCAATGTAGTATTGCATGTGAAATCAGCATGGCATGGAGGATTTTTCTTTTAAAATAAAACATGTATATTTTCTTTTTGATAAATTGCAATGTAAAATTCTTCTATGAATATTTTTCTTCTTTAAACACTCAACATCTTACAACAGATTTCCCTACAGCTTCTCCCTCCCTATTCTGTATAATATGCAAAATAAATTATTTATTGTCTCCCCTCTTAGAATATAAGCTTAGTGAGGGCAGGAGCTAGTTTGTTTTTGCTGCTGCTGTTATGTTGTTAATATTTTGCTTTGTTATTGTATTGCTTTTTGTTTGTACACAGCCTAGCACAGTGTCTGGCACATGGCAAGTGCTTAATAAATATTTGGTGATTGATTGTTGTTTTGTTATTTTATTGTGTGGTTCTGTTCTGGGTTGTTTTATTTTTAACCATCATTTTAAAAGAATTGATGAGAAAATATTTTTATATGCTCTTCCCCATCACTCAAATATATGGGCAGGGCCATTTCCCCATAATAACTCAAGCCACCTATTAAATGAACATATCTAGAGAGGATTATTTGCTACTACCCAGTTCTTTCATGTGTGCGTAATAGATAATGTGCTTTAAAAATACATCTCCAAACTCTGCATTTTCTGCAGGGTGTGATTACATGAATAATCTTGTCAGAAGAAAGCAGATGCTCCCTCTCCCGCCCCATTCCTCCACCCTCCACCTCTCATCTTCCCACCCCCACTGAATCTACCTCTGCTCCCCCCAAGTTGTAATTTGCTTATTTGGGTTGCCAAGTGTGAGACAGAAACAAATGATGGAGTTCAGGTCCTATGAATAATGAAATATGCCAGCATTAACATGGAAACATCTGCATGAAGATCTCTAATCTCTTCTCAAAAAGTCTCCCTCCTCATGACTACCTCTTTGAATTTTCCTAGACTTCGAAATATGACTCAGAAGCTATATCATACAGGAGATCTTTTCACATCCTCAGTTTTTAGTAATCTTTCTTTGAAATCACTCTTTTAATTTTATACTTTGTACTTCCTTATCTGACACTTAGTAGTGCTTAATTTTTCATTTAACTTTAATAGTGTTTGTTGATTGACTGATTAACTGTTTTTTGTAACCCCACCCCCACCCCCCCTCTCAGGCAAATGTAAGTTCCTGAAGAGCAAGAACTACTTTTTTGTCTTTGCATACCAAAGCCCTAGTGTCATGCTAGGAATGGAATGGAATGGAATGGAATGGAATGGAATGGAATGGAATGGAATGGATTAAAAATATTGAAATGTGACTTAATGAAATATGTTAATTCCAACCTCCTTATCCTCCAGTTACTATTACCAGGCTACTCTCATTTTTTCTCTAAAGAACTTTTGTTTTGCTTATAAGACATGGGACACACAGGCACAAGACCACCCAGAACAGCATGCCCACATTAAAGAAAGAGCTGTGCTCCATGAGCAAATCTCCACACATATATACGTGGAACCATTGGTTACAGCAAATGGAGAAATATTGAATGTTGTGGATAAGTTCACTTACCTTGGCAGTCTACTTTCCAACTTGACATACATTGCCAGAGTTAGCTTAATGTTTGGGAACCTCTTAAGGAAAGTTTAAGAGAGAAAAGATATTAGATTGACTAACAAAATGAAAGTTTCCAGAGCTATTATTCTGGCCTCATTGTTGTATACTTATGAAACCTGAGCAGTATATCAGCAATATGCCAGGAAACTGAGTTGTTTCTATTTGAATTGTCTTAGGAAGATTCTGAAGATCACTTGTCAAGAGAAGGTACCTGAAATTGAGGCCCTTTCTTGAGGTGAAGTGCCAAACAATCAAACTCTACTTCAGAGAGCACAACTCTGATTGACTGGCTACATTGTTTGAATGCCAAAAGTACATTTGCCTAAAAAAATAGTTTATGGAGAACTTCCACAAGGCAAGTGCTCACACAGTGATTAGAAGAAGCAGTACAAGGAATCTCTCAAGGTCTCTGTGAAGAACTTTGCCATCAGTTGTGAAATATGGGAAACAATGGCACAGGACCTCCTAGAATGCCCACATCAAAGAAGGAGCTGTGCTCTATGAGCAAAAAAAATTATAGTAGCTCAAAAGAAACATGAGATGCATGACGTCAGAGCCATCTTCCTCCCAAATGATCATATGGACTATTTGTACCCAACTTGTGATAGAGCCTTCCGAGCTCATATTCATCTGGTCAGTCATAGATGCATCAACTGAAATAATGGTGTCATTTTGGTCTGCTACAAGAACAAAGAACTACAAGCACCAGGTTTCATTTTAGGGAGATTTTTATGTTTTGTTTTACTTTCAGTTCTATCTCTAACACTACAGTTTTCACCCACTCACTGCTCCTAGGTCTCTCCTTTGGGAACAAGTGTAAGTTATCTTTCACATGGCAATCTTTTGGATATTTGAAGATAATTATCATGAACTCCCTCAAGCCTTCTCTTCTCGAGGATAAAGAGCCCCAGCTCCTTCAAGTAATTCTCATTTGACACAGACCCTTCATAGACCTTTGGATAGACCATTCACCATCCTTGACACCCTCCTAGCAACACTCCCCAGCTTATCAATGCACTCTTAACTGGTTCTTGTCCTTGCTCTTCACTACAGAGAACCATACTGGTAGGGGTTGATTAAAGATAGTGGGGGAGGGGCTCCTTTGGAAAGAGTTATGTGATTTGGGTAGATGAGACTCTGGGCAGTCATTGAACCCCCCAGCTTTGAAAACCCAGATGTTGCTGCTTCCCTCTCTGGTAACTAACTAGGTGTGGATGTAATGGTCAGACAGCTGGAAGCCTGTCTGCTGAATTGTGTTATTTTCTGTTGTAACTTCTGTTTGTATTATCTGAAGTTCAGGGTGCTGACTTTTCCCCTGAACTAGATAAGTGATATATGTTTGGTTGAAGTAAAATTGTTAACCCATTTTGAGTTGCTTTCCTTTAGAAAAGCAGATCTAAGGGGTGGAGCCAAGATGGTGGAGTAGAAACAGGACTTCCCCGTGGCTCTGGCTTCCACCTTCTCCAATACATGTAAAAAATTATTCTAAACAAATTTTAGAGCTACAGAATCCACAAAGTGACAGAGAGAAACAAATCTCCGACTGAAAGCAGTCTGGCAGGCTGGCAGAAAGGGTCTATTGCACCGTGCCGGGAGCTGAGCCCAGCCCCTCTTGAGCCATGTAGTTTTGGCTCCAGGGCAGCCCCAACCAGCAACAGCCAGAGCAGACTTCAGGAGAGTGAAGGACCAGCAGCTGTGGTGGTTTCCAGACTTCTCAACCCATAAACACCAAAGACAAAGTAAAAGGTCAGTGTGGAACTCTACTGGAACAGGGTTGGACAGAAGAGTGCAGTCTGGCCCCTGCCCCTGGGGTGAGAAGTGGTGGAAGCATGACAGCTGTTTCTTGTGGCTGCCTCAGGAGCTTCTGAACTGCATATTTTAGGGGGAGCAAGTGACCATTCAAAGGGTAATCGCTTGCTTTAACCTGCTTGGATCTGGATCATGGTATTGGGTGGTGGTCCTGAGGTGTGTGGCCATTAAGCAAGAGCTTATGGGGGCTGTAGAGATGACACCCTCCTAATAGCTTCAGCAGCTATGAAAACCCCAGCACTTTGGGACAAAGCTCTATTCTGAAAGCAGAGTTCTACCATGGCAAAGCATTCAAAAGTCAAGTAATTGACCGGCAACATGAGCAAGCAGAGGAAATGAAGTCCTACCATAGATTACTATTTAGGGGACAAAAAGGATCAAAGCATGGAATCAGAGGAAGACAATGAAGTCAGAACTCCTGCATCAAAATCTCCCAAGAAAAATATGAATTGGTTACAGGCCATGGAGGAGCTCAAGAAGGATTTAAAAAACTAAATCAGAGAAGTGGAGGAAAAATCAGGAAAAGAAATGATAATGATGCAAGAAAATCATGAAAAGGGAGTCAACAGCCTGACTGAAGAAAATAACACCTTAAAAAATAGACAAACTCAAATGGCAAAGAGGCCCAAGAAGCCAATAAGGAGAAGAATGCCTTAAAAAGTCAAATTTGCCAGATGGAAAAGGAATTTCAAAAACTCACTGAAGAGAATCATTCCTTCAGAATTAGATTGGAGCTAATGGAAGTTAATAACTTTATGAGAAATCAAGACACTATAAAACAGATCCAAACAAATGAAAGAATAGAAGGTAAAGTGAAATATCTCATTGGAAAAACCACTAATCTGGAAAACAGATCCAGGAGAGATAATTTAAAAATTATTGGACTACCTGAAAGCCATGATCAAAAAAAGAGCCTAGACAACATCTTCCAAGAAATTACCAAGCAAAATTGCCCTAATATTCTAGAACTACAGGACAAAATAGAAGTTGAAAGAATTCACCAATTGCCTCTTGAAAAAGATCCCAAAAAGAAAACACCTAGGAATATTATAGCCAAATTCCAGAGTTCCCAGGTCAAGGAGAACATACTTCATGCAATCTGGAAGAAAAAAAAATTGAGTATTGTGGAAACACAATCAAGATAACACAAGACCTAGCAGCTTCTACATTAAGGGATCAAAGGGCTTGGAATATGATATTCTGGAGGTCAAAGGAGCTAGGATTAAAACCAAGAATAACCTACCAGCAAAACTGAGAATAATGCTTCAAGGAAAAATATGGTCATTCAATGAAACAGAGGATTTTCAAACATTCTTTATGAAAAAACCAGAGCTGGACAAAAAAATTTTACTTTCAAATACAAGAAGCAAGAAATGCATGAGAAGGTAAACAGGGAAAAGAAATCATAAGGAACTTATTAAAGTTGAACTATTTACATTCCTATATGGAAAAACAATAATTGTAACTCATAAGACTTTTCTCAGTATAAGGACAGTTGAAGGGAATATGTGTGTGTGTATGCATACATATGTATGTATAGGAAGCTGTAGATGTGTATAAATATATACGTGAGGGTATGCCTATGTATGTACATGTATACATAGAGGACACAGGATGAGTTGAAAATGAAGGGATGATTTCTAAAAAACAAAATTAAGAGGTGAGAGAGGAATATATTGGGAGAAAGAGAAAGGGAAAGATAGATTAGGGTAAATTATCTCACATAAAAGAGGCAAGAGAAAAGTGTTACAATGAAGGAGAAGAGCAGGAAGGTAAAAGGGAATGGGACAACCTTACTCTCATTGAATTTGGCTTAAGGAAGGAATAACATACACACACCCAATTGGGTGTCTTACCCTACAGGAAAATGGCGGGCGGTCTTGAGGGGGGATGATAAGAGGGAGGACAGACTGGGGGAGAGGGGAGTTAGAAGCAAACACTTTTGTAAAGGGACAGGGTCAAAGGAGACAATAGAATAAGTGAGGGGAGGAATAGGATGGAGGGAAATATAGTTAATCTTTCACAATATAGCTACTATGGAAATGTTTTGTATAACTACACATGTACAACCTATATTGAATTGCTTATCTTCCCTGTGGGCGTGGGTGACGAGGGAAGAAGGGAAAAAATCTGGAACTTAAAGTTTTAAAAACAAATGTGTATATTTTTTACATGCAAGTTTGAAATAAGATATACAAGCACTGGGTTATAGAAATTCCTCTTGCCTTACTAGAAAGTTGGGGGAGGGGATGGGAGAGGATATAAGAGAGAACAGATTGGGGAAAAGGGTAGGGGAAAGAGGGGGAGAAAAAGTTGTAACTCAAAATCTTGTGGAAATGAATGTTGAAAACTAAAAATAAATAAATAAATTGGAAAAAAAAAAAAGAAAAGCAGATCTAAGAACCTGTGCTTGCAGCCATCCTGGGTATGCTAGGTTGCTTTGCTGCTACAGGCCCTTTCTCCATTTGTCTACTTGTTGAACTCCCCCAGTGGAAAATAAACTCCCTAAGGTCAGGAGTCTTGTCTTGCTTTTACTTTTGTCCTCACTTGCTAGAAAAATATCTGGAACATAGCAGGTACATAATCAACATTTGTTAAATTCAATTCATTTGTTTAACTTGTAAGAGTAATTGTTTTTGTTCTTAAATAGTATTCTATATTTTTCCAATTACATGTAATAACAATTTTTAACATTCACTTAAAAAAATGAGTTTCAGGTTTTTCTCTCTCCCTCCCTCTCCTCCCCCTTCCCTAAGACAATAAGGAATTTGAGAGAGATTATATACATGCAATCATGCAAAGCATATTTCCATATTGGTTATGTTGTGAAAGAAGGAACAGAACAAAAGAAAAATTGAAAAAAAGTGAAAATAGTATGCTTCAATCTGCAAAAAAAAAAGATAGCAGGGAAAAAATTTGTGAATTATCTACCATACATCAGCAACTGAATTAATGACTATGGTAAAAGGTCCTCCTATTTTATGTTTCTCTGCCTGTGAAGAAATATAAATGAGGATTCACAGCCAAACTGTGACCTATAGCTAGTAATCTCACCAGAACAGTAGTGAACATTAAATACATAATTGTATGTGAAAATGACTGGGCCAGATTTGTGATGCTTACAGCAATAAATGATTGCTCCAGGCACCCCAGACCCAATCTACTACTGAATTATCTGCATGAGGCAGGATCATTTTTGAAAATTAAAAAGTTAGCATTGACACAGTAAAGTTCCTATTTTTAAAGTTTCCACTGATGAAAATCCCATCTTATTCCTTGATAGCAGTCTCTAGTGTTTCATCAGCATTCAACCAAGGCCATGCTTCTTTATTTCCTGCTCCAGCTTGGGAGAGCAAGAAGAAATAGCCACAATGCTTCTCATCTCATAATCATATGATGCTTCGGGATAACAAACGTGGAAAGAAATTTCTGAGGTCATATAATACAGAATCCCTATGTCCCCAAAATGGAAAGGGGTCCTCAGAACATAGTGGGTTCCTTTCACTAGAGTCCTTCTAGAAGATATCATATACTCATTTGTTATAAGTATTACATTGCATTTTACACAAGATATTTGTTGTAGATATTACTTTACAATTACATATTACTCCTTGCTCTGAAATTCTCTGATTTTACAGATGAGGAAAGTGGGGTCCAGTGACCCAAAGTTGCTTACCTAAGGTCTTATAGCTAGTCACTATCAGAATTATTCCTAGATCCCATGTGTCCCACATCCTGGTCTATGTTTTTGCCCACTTTACCACAGTACCCTAGGTATACTTTATTGGATTCTTGTGAGGATATAATGAGACATGAATTGTTATATACTCCTTAGAATGGTGTTAGATAAGATAAAACAAGAGAAGATGAGATAACATGCAACTTTTATTAAGCTGTGTCACTTACTGGACTAAGCTGTGCTAAGGTCAGCTTCACTTTCTTATTTTGAATCTGGTATTGGGTTAAATATGTTGGTGGGATATATGAAATGATAGGAGAGAATTGGGACTTACAAATGTCAATCTAGGAACATGGCAGTCCTAACAGAGTTAACCTACCTCTACCTTCCTGCCATTTATCTGTGCTAAGACTTTAAAAGCCAAGGAGTACCTTTTGGGGCATGAGCAAGATCCAAGCAAGGACAATTGATTCATTAATAAGAGCCAAAGAGTCAGACTAGCTAAGGAGGCACTGGGTACAACAGAAAAAAGTCTCAATTCAGTATTAGAGCTAAATCCAAAGGCCCGGAGATCAAAGCTCCTAAGGCAAGGCAAAATAATCCCTGGACTGTGTGATAACGTAGTTCTCCAAGTAATAGGTTAGGTAGAACTTGACCAAATTTCTTGTACTCAAATCCTCTGATCTTTGCTGGGGGGCTAGGCATTTTGGTTAGAAAAACAAAGCCTGCAGTTATAGGAATTAGTTCAATGAGACTCAATGCTAGTCCTCATAAGTACTTTACTGTGCTTTTAACAAGTCTGATGAAATATTGGTTCTACTATGCATGTGGGGCTTGAGTGATGGGAAATAACACTGCAAAGGAAAGGAATGGAAATGACCAAAGGTTGGCATGGAGCCAAGAGATAGACTGGTATGTACTCCTCTAGATCAGGAATTCTTAACTTTGTTGTAATAAGTACCCGGGTCTTTGACAGTCAGGTAAAATCTATGGACCATTTCTCAGAATATTTTAAAATGCATTAAATGAAAGAAGATGTGAAAATGCCAACTTTTTTTCCTACACATAAACCATTCATGTGCTCATGCATGTGCATATGATCTCTATATGTACAATGTCTAGCACTGACACACAGCAGATACTTTATAAATACTTACCACACTGGGTTGAATTGACTCAAACTGAATTTTTTTTGTTATTTGAGGGGGAAGGTAGGGCAATTGGGATTAAATGACTGGTCCAAGGTGACACTTGTTAAATGACCTTTCTGTTAAGTCCTCTTGACTCCAAGGACAGTGCTCTATTCACTGTACCACCTAGCTGCCCTCCAAATTAATTTAAAGTGTTTTATAAACCTTAAAGTGCATTATAAATGTTGACTATCATCATTAAATCAGAAATCTGTATGGAGTTCATTTTTGTAGGGACCTTGTCATACTCACCCCTCGGGCCATTTACATAGGCACCAAACCACAATCACTCTCAGTAGTGTTATCAACAATAGAAAAATCAGATAGAGAATAATAGAAGCTGAAGAGCTTATTTATACAGAGAGGTCCAATCATAGTCGTCACTTAATAAATACCAGTTGGCCAAATTCATAGAGCAACCTATAGTTCAAAAATAACTTTACATTATCTCATTAGAGTCGCAAAATAATCCTCTAAAGTAGGTAGGAACCATATATATTATTAGCCCAATTTTTCCAGGCAAGTAAAGCAGCATGGTATAACAGAAAGAACACAGTGGGGTTGGTTTCGGGTCAGAGGTCATGGATTCAGATTTTACCTCTGTTACTGCCTTTTCTTCACCTAGTCACCTAACTTCCATAGGCTTCAATTATCTATAAAATAAGTGGATTGGCTTTTAAGATTTCCCTTCAGCTCTAAATCTATTATTCCATTGTAAGGTTATACCCCTTTCTGATTTGGACAATGTTGTTACCAGAAAGGGGCAGAAACAAGGATGGTTGTTAAGAAAATAGTGAGGAAACACCCCACAAAGAAAAATCACCGAATCAGAGTTGAAGTAGCCAATTATGTCCTGTTTCCCAGCATCCAAGTTGCAAATTAAGGTTTATACTTGAGAAATCTTAACACTTCCAACTACTTGATGGCCATGAGATAGATGGATACTGCCTAATTATGACTTGGCTGGCAGAAATATGGATTTTTGATTTCTCACCACAAGACAGAGGTGAATAATTTCACACATTATGCCCAATAGGATTAGTGAAAGTCATATATTTGAGTGGGTCAGAATAGACTGTAAAATCGGGTCAGAAAAGAATCCTCCAATCAGGTCTTAAAAAGAGAAGAAGAAAACACCTCAGAGCCTGAACTGCTACCTCCTGCTTAGAAGAGCTGACTAGAAGGGGGGGAGGGGAAAGATTTGCCACCTATTGCTGGGAACTAAACTGAGCTTAAGCCTCGGAGAAAAAAAAAAGTTTGTACCAAAGCTGAACTTAGCCAAGAGCCAAGAGTTAAGGAGAGACCTTGGAGCTTGCACTGCTCCCCATTGCTTGAAAAGTCCTTAAATAAGAAGCAGACTTCAAAAAGCTCTGCTGGCCCCAGAAATAGGGTTTCTCTTTTGCTGAAAGAGCATGAATGCTTCCAGAGAATGTAGAGAAGAACAGAGCTGGAAAAGTCTTACAGATACTATGCTTAGGGCACTCTTTTGCTGAAAAAATAATAATACTACCTGAGCATCCCAGAAAAGAAGTGACTCAGGTACAGTAGTCAGCAAGGAAGTAACTTCCCCTAGCAGTAGAGGCCCAGAAAAGTGCAGTGGCCAATAGAGTTGTGCCACCCACCAGGGTGCCAGGTTGTGCCACCCACCACCGCACCACCCACAAGTGTAATTTAGATCATTTCTGAAGGTAAAAATGTCAGCAAGGCTGCTTGTCTTAGGTCGTGAGATGACACTGGACATGTGCATTTCCTACTCATGTACCTCTTTGCTATAGTTCTCTAGAATTCTGCTTATCCATGCAATCCATGATACCTAAAGGATAAAAGGTCACATTATTTCAGATCTGGGAAAAGTGCATGGAGGTTTCAAGCAGGAAACACTTCCTCATAATTAGAGTCATTCCTGAATGGAATCATCTGCTTCAGGAGAGTGAGCTCCCCATCAATGGAGATCTTCAAGCAGAGGGATAATCATTCATCATGATGTTGGAGGAGTATTCTTTTTTAAGTTTAAGGCTTACCACTAAGGCATTCTGTGATCCTATGAGGACATAGTGAATAATCTATGGATAATGTTTACCTTGGAGGGAGGTTTCACAGATTTATAAGTAGAATGTTATAATTATTCTTCCTTTGCCCTCCATTTGGCAAATGATTTTTTTAACTAAAAGCTAATATAAACATCTAGGCTAATGTGTTAAATGGGAAGCATGCTGGTGGAGGCTCCAGAGTTACAGTGTGAATAATGAGAGTGTATTCTCCCCACCAAGGATACCCTAGTATCCTGAAGTAGTGAGTTGTAAGAGTTAGGAAGGAAGGAAGGAAGGAAGGAAGGAAGGAAGGAAGGAAGGAAGG
>NW_027185697.1:17972372-18004155 GCF_028583685.1 Petaurus breviceps papuanus | reverse complement strand
AGGAAGGAAGGAAGGAAGGAAGGAAGGAAGGAAGGAAGGAAGGAAGGAAGGAAGGAAGGAAGGAAGGAAGGAACAGAGGGAGGGAGGAAAGAAAATAAAAGGGGGAGGGCAAGGGAAAGGAAAAAGAGCAGAGGGAAGAGACCAAAAACAAGTTCCTTCCTCCATGGCCCAAATAATCACTTGCACATCAGTGAGAACAATTAATAAATCTATCAACATTTTCCCATGAATACTAACTTTAGGCCCAGCATTATGTAGCAGAAACTTACCTTTCCCTAAGACAATCCCTGTAAGAACACCTACATGAAAATACCATCCTTTTAATTATTGTCACCAACCAACATTCCATGTCCTCACAGGATCACAGAATGCCTTAATGGTATACCTTAAACTTAAAAAGAATACTACTCCAACATCATGATGAATGATTATCCCTCTGCTTGAAGATCTCCACTGATGGAGAGCTCACTCTCCTCCTGAGGCAGACGATTCCATTTAGGAATGACTCTAATTATGAGGAAGTGTTTCCTGAGAGATACCTCCATTCTCTTTTCTCAGATCTGAAATAATATGACCTTCTATGTCTAGGTATGTATTTATAACTAACTATTTATGATATGTGGTGTAAGATGCTGTTCTAAACTAAACCTGTTTTTGTTCAATCGTTTTCCAATTCTCCTAGCAGCTACTGTGGAACAGTGAGGTCTTTCCCAAGCAAGTTATGCTTTCCTTGCTTATCTGGTCTGATCATTCATTTGTTTTTATTTTTCCATTTTTAAGCCAGTACCAAATATTTTTTATAAAAATTGCTTTATGTTAAAGTCTGTGGTCTACAAATGCTGTTCTGTATTCATTCATTCATTCCTATTTTTATTACTTTCTTCAAGATGTTCAAATATTTATTCTTCCAAGAATTGCCTTTCCCTGCCTACTAGAGACATGCATATTTTCTACCTGCTATCTCTGAAGATATCTCCTGAATTTTTCATTCAAATTGCAGGCTTTACTATCTCACAAGTCAGGTTATACATTGAAAAATAAGTTGAAGCTTCTTTTTTCATGCACTAATCTTTTGCCAGAGTACACGAATCGCACTTGCATTCCAAATTAGCCATGTCTAATGATGAGCTGAAAGATCCTTTTGGGTTGGGTGCATTGTTTTGTCAACTGTGATAAAGGTGAAGCTGTCTTCCATGACCTTTATGTAGAGAGCTCGAAAGGCAGTTGGTACATGAAGGTGAAGCCCACAGCTGAAACAAAGGGAAAATTGTAGTTAGTTATCTTTTCAGCATTGCACCTGTTGCTGGATTCCTGGTGTTTATCTCCACTTTACATATACTGTCTAATGACACAGTGCATAGAAAGCTGTACACATTAAAAGACCATAATTACTGCCCTTCTCTGTTGCTTCTCTCCTCTCTCCTGAGGCTGATTTAAATACAGAAGGATTGGAACCCAAAACCATGAGTTCACTTGTCAAATGTTAGCCCAGGATCACAGTTGGAAATAAAAGTGATGTCTCTGTCAAGGAATCATCCAGTGTATTCATGAAAATAAATCTATCCCCAAAGGGGGATAAGAATATAGTCATGAGGTTGATGTCAAATAATTCATTCTTTCTTCATGAATTTAACAAGCATTAATGACAACTATTTACTAACATAGAAGCAGTATAGCGGACTGAAAATAAGAGTCCTCCTGGGAGATCTGTTCAAGCCCTGCCTCAGATGCTGGCTGGCTGCTTGACATTAGGCAAATCAGTGAAGCTTTCAGTGCCTCAAGACTCTCAGAGATTCTAAATTTCAGATGAGTTGCTGACCTGCATTGGTAGAAGGAGTTTCCTCATTGGGATTTTCCTACACAAATGATGTTATAAGTTTATTTTTTTTCAAATGTTAAACACTATGCTAGACCTAGTGACTACCAAGAAAAGAAAATGTTATTTTCAAGATATTTAAAATCTACTGGTATCGAATAACCTATACAGAGATAAGCATCTCTCCCCAAGATCTTTTGGCAAGTTGCCCTACTAATGAATGCTTGGACCTCAGATAAGGACCTGAGAACTAACCCCCCTCCAAATCCTGAACTCCAACCCTGCCTGCTGGGACATCCCTCCTCAACTGCACTCCTGCTTAATATCTCACATGCTATACTATATCTAGACATCTCTAACCATGCTTAACGCTAACCCTTGTCATCTGTTCCCCAACAATCCTAACCCTTCTTCCCTATTTTAAATTCTAGAACCATAAGCAGATCAATACTAATATTGCTAATGGAAAGAGAACATAAGTCTGCTTTCTTATGGCTGTATTCTGAATCCCTGAAACTTTCCACAACAAAATATCCTGCACTGGCTGCCTCTCCCTTATATGTGTTGTTTTCCCCCATTAAAAGACAACAACCAGGGGGAGGCTAGGTGGCACAGTGAATAGAGAACTGGCCCTGGAGTCCAGAGTACCTGAGTTCAAATCCAGCCTCAGACATTTGACACACTTACTAGCTGTGTGACTTTAGGCAAGTCACTTAACCCCAATTGCCCTGCCTTCCCCCTCTAAAAAGCAAAAAAGGAGGAGGAGGAGAAGAAGAAGAAGAAGAAGAAGAAGAAGAAGAAGAAGAAGAAGAAGACAAACACCTTGAGGGCAGAGACTATTGCTATTTGTATAAGTGTATCCCTCCACCATTGCTTAAGACAACGTATAAACTTTTAGAATAAACTTCTCCCAAAGCCTTCTTTTATAAAAGTCTCACAACTTTCCAGTTAAACACTTCAATTTCTACCAGCAGCTCTGCTTAGTCTTGACTCTATGAACCCCATTTCAGTTTCCTTTTGGGCATTGTCTTGTCTTCCCCCATTAGGTTGTAAGCTCCCTGAGGGCATGAACTATCTTTCTTTTCCTTATTTTTTATCTCCAGTGCTTTGCCCAGTGTCTGTCACATGGTGAATTCGCAATGTTCATTGATTATACGAAGCTCTTAAGAAATTTTTTTTCATTCATTCATTCCTACATTCAATAAAATAAATATAAAATACACACAAAATAAATGTAAACAGCATGGTGGAGGGACTAGAGAAGCAGACTTGACTTTGGGTAGACTTAAGCTGAATTCCTACTTCACATTAATTGTGTGAACTTGCAAAAATCACTTAACCTCAGAAAACACAGATTAAAATGGCAGAAGAGCTGATTATCACCATTGGAAGAGCTCAGGATTGAAACAAAAGCATCAAAATTTTCAAAGTAAAATGGGAGGAAGAGGGTCCTAGCAAATGGATGAGTCATTAAAGACTTTATGTACAGTTAACCCCACTCTTCACCATCTCTCTATGAAGTAATTAATCATTATTATAGCCATTTACAGGCGTAGAAACTGAGGCTCAGGAAGTTTTCATACCAGTTTTCCAGGTTCCATCTGTATAGAAATGATCATTGAAACAATGGCAGCTGATTAGATTTCCAAGTGTAATTGCATAATGGTACTGATCAGATATAACTTCACCCCAGTTTGTACCTGATTAGTGTCACAATAAAAAAAAGACCTGTGATAAAAAGAAAACAAGGTATAAAGTTCTGAGCACGATCAATTAGCAAGGTTAGCAATTGCTAATAAATGAGATCCAAGGCCCCTCAATAGCCAAGGACCCCTCTGACAGGTAGAGAAACTTTTATACAACTGGTTACATAAAATCCAGTGATCCAAACTAAACTAAGATTGGTTGATCAGACAAATGAAGCGTGAATTAGACTTGACTCAAAGGGTGATTTCCATAACCCAGGGCAACAGTGGAAAACACAGAACTGAGTCACATCCCTTGGAAAGTCTGACAGTGGGCAAATATCCTATGATCAATTTAACTTGTCTTTCTTTTCCTCTCTCCTCCCTTCCAAAAAACTACAAATTTTGTCTTTGTGGTCATGCTGTAGCCCATAGAAATAGGAAAGCTAAAGTCTTACAAACTCTACTGCTGAGACCTATGCAATCAAATCCAAGTCTGAGCCAGAAGGATTGATACACTGATTAGAGTTTTCAATGAATAATTAAGAAATAATACAATATAAAGTGGGGTATCTATTTTCAATTTTCCATTAGTACCAAAGTTGTACTATTAGTACCATAGCTAGCATTTGAACTCATATCTTCAAACTCCAAGTTCAGAACCCCATACATTATAATATGCACATAGCTCCCCCTCTTTAGGTGATCATAGAATCAGAGTCTCAGGAGATTATAAACTCTTTTAGGATAGGTCCCATTTTTCTTTTGGTCACTAAGTCTCTAGCACCTGAGAAGGTGACATGCATAAAGCAATTCCTCAATTAATGCTCAGTGGTTTGAAGTGGATTGAAAGGGGCCTCAGAGGTCATTTAGCCCCACTTTTCCCAACATACCCAAAAGGTAGTTACACAACCTTTTTCAAATTCAAAAGTCTTTTCTCTGTCCTCATCCTTGACATCTCTGTAGCTTTTGATTCTATTGATTCCCCTTTTCATTTGTGTATGCTTTTCTCCCTGGGTTTTCTTTACACTACTCTCTCCCGATAGCCTCTTATATTCCTGTCTGATCCTCCACAATTGACTCTATATCCATTAGGTGTTCTCCACTAACAATGCATGGGCATAGTTCATGGACTGTCTCCTACCTCTCTTCAATCACTCTCAGTGATTTCATTAGATTCCATGGATTCCATCATTTCTATACAAAAGACTCCAAAATCAACCTTGCTTTATTTCACTCCCTAACTCCAGCCTGATGTAAACAGGTAGCTAATAATCTCTTCATATATGATGTATCATAGGTTTTAAAATTTTATTTTGTCCAAAACCCAATATATCTTTCCTTAAAACCTAGCTTTCTTCATAACTTTCTATTTCTGTCCAGGATTCTACCATCATTCCAATTGTTAAAGTTTGTAAATTCTAAGTCACCCTTCCCCTTCTGGAATACTACCTTGCCATGGGGAGGAGACTTGCATAGCTCAATGAAACAATGAGAAAATGTAGGACATGGTAGAGAGTTCTGATCAAAGGTGATCCACTGGAGAAATGACAAACCACTCAAGTATCTTTGTCAAGAAAATGCCTTAGAGGGTCTCTGGAAGATGAGCCCCTCAGGTCAGAGGGTGTCCAACACTCTACTGGGGAAGATCAGAGGACAAATCTGAGCATCTGTAGCACTAATGAATCATCTGGGCCAAAGCTAAAAGGAAGCTCAGCTGCAGATGTGTCTAGTGATGAAAGTCTGATGCTGCAAAGGAACCTGGAATGGAAGTTCTATAAGCCAGGGAAAGCTGGGTGTGCTCAAAAAGGAGGTGGAAAGATTAAACATCAGCATCTTTGGTGTCAGTGTATTTAAATAGATGGAAATGGGTGAAATTAATTCAAGTGATCACCCCCATATACTACTGTGGGCAAGAATCCTGTTGAAGAAATGGATTAGCCCTCATAGTCAGTAAAAGACTGAGAAAAACAGTACTGAGATATAATATCAATAGAAGCAGAATATCTGTTCTAATCCAAGGCAAATCATTCAATGTTACAGTAATACAAGTCTGTTCTCCAACCACTGATGCCAAAAAGGACAAAGTTGGTCAGTTCTATAAAGACCTGCAAGATCTTCTAGAAATCTCACACACACACACACACATTCCTCATAAAAGATTGGAATGCTAAAGTAGAAAATCAAAAGATAATTAGAATAACAGGCAAGTTTGGCCTTGAACTACAAAATCTAACTGATAGAGTTTTGTCCAGGTGACTCTCTGGGTACAGTCAAGATGACAGAGTAAAAGCAGGGATTTGCTTAAACTCTCCCGCAAACCTCTTCAAATTTCTGTAAAAAAAAATGTGACTCTGAAGATAATTGTCTGGTCACAGCAAACACCCTTTTACAACAACCCAAAAGATGATTCTAAATGTGGATATCTGTAGCAGCAAGCACCCTAGTATACCCAGGATGGCTGCTAGCACAGGTTCTTTGATCTACTTTTCTATAGGAAAGCAACTCAGAAAGAGTTAACAATCCTACTTTAATCAAACACAAATATATGTCATTCATTTAGTTAGGGGAAAAAGTCAGCATCCTGAACTTCAGAAAATACAAACAGAAATTACAAACAAACAAAAGATACAAACAGAGAAAATAACAGAATTCAACATACCAATAGACAGGACTTCTCGTTATCTGACCATTACATATATATAGTTAGTTACCAGAGAGAGAAGCACCAACATCTGGGTTTTCAAAGCCAGGGGGCTCAACAGCTGCCCAGAGACTCATCTGACCAAATCACACAACTTTTCCCATAAGTAAGCCCCAAAGCAAAACCTCATGTCAGGGTGTACATATAGCCTTCTCCAGGGTCAGAAGACATCACAAACTTTGGTCACATAATTAGAAGACAGAACTCATTGAGAAAGACCCTGATGTTGGGAAAGATTGAAGGCAAAAGGAAAAGGGGATGGCAGAGGATGAGATGGATAGGCAGTGTCATGGAAGCACTGAACATGAGCTTGGACAGACTTCAGGAGATAATGGAAGAGAGAAGGGTCACGTGTGCTGTGGTCCATTTAGTCATGAAGATTCAGACATGATTGAACAACTGCAAAACAGCAACCAGAATTTATCTTTGTCTCCTCTCACTCACCCTACACATTCAAGCCACTATCAAATCTCATCATTTTGACCTTTACAATATTTCTCCTATCTGTCCCTTCCTTTACTCTCTTTCTGTCTGCAATTCTCTATCTCTTCTTAATCAGTTTCCAACTGTCAACCAAAAATTCCCTCTCCAAAGTTAACAATGATTTCTTAATTTCCAAATCTAATGGCCCTTTCCTAACCTCCATCTTTCTTAACCTGTCTACAGCTTTTGACTATGTCAGTTCCCCTCTTCATATTCATACTTTCCTCTCTCTAGGTTTTGGTGGTGCTTTTCTCTCCTAGTTTATTTTCTCCCTACCTATCTAACCACTCCTCTTTCTCCTTTGCTGGATTTTCACCCAGGTCCTGTCTACTAAATCCCTCTGGGCTCTCTTTTCTTCTCTATGTTATTTCACTTGGTAATCTTATTAGCTCCCATTGTTTCAATGATCATGTCTATACAGATGACTCTCAGATCTATTTGCCTAGCTCTAATCACTCTCCCAACTTCCAGTCACACCCTCAACTGCCTTTTAACATCTTGAACTCAACATGTCCAAAATTGAACTCATTTTGTTTTCCCAAAAACTTTCTCTTCTTACTAACTTCCTTATTATTGTCACCATTCTCCCAGTGACATGCTTAGCTCCTTTCTCTCTCTCTCTCTCTCTCTCTCTCTCTCTCTCTCTCTCTCTCTCTATCTCTATCTCTCTCTCTCTCTCTCTCTGTGTGTGTGTGTGTGTGTGTCTGTCTGTCTCTCTCTTTCTCTGATTCTCTCTGTGTCTCTGTCTCTCTCTTCTCTCTCTGTCTCTGTCTCTCTGTCTCACTGTCTCTGTCTCTGTCTCTCTGTCTCTCTCTCTCTCTGTCTCTCTCTCTCCCTCCCTCCCTTCTTCACTCTAAAACTGCCACCACCCTGGAGGAAGCCCTTGTCCCCTAACTTGTGGACCATAGCCATGGCCTGCTGGCTGGTCTCCTTGACTCAAGTCTCTTCTTACTCCAGTTCATCCTCCTTTCAGATGTCAAACTGATCTTCCTCACAAGCCTAATAACCATGTCTCCCACTTATTCAGTCATCTCCAATGTTCTCTACCACTTCTAGAATCAAATATAAATCCTCCTTTTTGCACCCCAAGCCCTTCATAACTTAGCCCCTTCGTATCTTTCTAGTCTTCCTATGCCTTCCACCTGTCCATAGACTCTTCAATCCAGTGCCATGGGCCCCATTGCTATTCCTCAAATAAGATACTTCATCTCCAGATCGTGAGCATTTTCCCTGGTGTTTCCCAAACCTGGAATTCTCTCCTTTCTCATTAATACTCTTAGCTTCCTTGGCTTCCTTCAAGTCTCCTTTACAATTCCACTTTTTGTGTAAGAAACCTTTACCAGTCCTGAATCTTAATGCCTTCCTTCTGAGACTACCCTCAATTTATCCTGTATATATTTTACTTATACATAATTGCTTGAATGATGTGTCCCCCCTCCATAGACTGGGAGCTCCTTGAAAGCAGGGATTATTTTTTTTGCAGTTATTTGTATCCCCGGTGTTAGTCAAATGCTACTTATTAAATTACTTGCCGTGTATCATGAACAATGCTAATCACTGCAGATACAAAAAAATGGCAAACAAAAAAAGAGCCCCTGCTCTTAAGGAGTTCAGGCTAACAGGGGAAACAATGTCTAAATAAATAAGAATAGCAATTATTATTAGTAATAGAAGGTATATAGTATTTTAAAGTTTGCAAAGGACTATATTAACTTTATTTCATTTTTTTAAATGATGCAAATTTCAAAAAAATTAAAGGGTTAAATAAATTAGGTTGAGGGGGAGGGTGCTGAGCAAAAAAAAAAATTTTTAAGGAAGAAATAGGCCAAATAAATTTGGGAAACTCTACTATAGATTATGAATTTTAGCAAAGAGAATGGGGGAAAGAGAGGAATGATCAGGGCTGTATATTACCATTCAAGGAAGCAGTTCACTTTGAAGCCTGTTTTCCTTTAATGTAACTCTCTGATCAGGATTGAGTATGGAGGTATCTAAGTTTGGTCATCTGTAAACATTTCTATTTTGGGTTCAGCAAAACCACAAATGCACCTTGTCCCTAGAACGTTTTTCTCTCATTTTTAAAGCCTTATGTAAACATTTACATCAACTCCAGATTGATTTATACTTATCTCAATCAAAACTTTGCCCAGCCTGGCTCTGGTTGTCCTGAAATAGCATTAGATGAACCACTCTTTGTGAATTCCCCTTGACATCTAAAATATCTCTGAGGGTTCTGTTAGAAAACTTTTCTGAGAAGCACACAGTTGTATCTTGCCAAAAGCAAAAGCTTAAATTCCAATAGGCCCCAATTCCATTTAAGATATATGACTTTACCTGAGTACAAATGGTGGAAATAACCTCATCAAGACCTTCCATTCCAATGATTCTAAGACCTGCCATGACCTCTAACCTGAATTATGATATAAGCCTCTTAATTAATTGGTCTCCCTGCATCCCATCTCTCTCCTCTCCAGCCCATCCTCTCTACAAATGTCAAACTGATATTTCAAATGTCTGTGAATTGAACGATGCCACACTTTGAAGTTCTTGGGGTCATAGTTTTAGAGCTTGAAAAGACCTTAAGGTCATTGAGTCCCCTATCCTGCCTCATTCTATATGTGAAGATATGAGAAGGTGAGTTGGTCAAGGCCACACAGGCAGCCAGAGACAGAGCTCTCTGAGGCAAGACGTGACTCTTTCCATTGCAGAACATGGCATAACTTCTTTTTGCCTCTAGGATAAAATGTGAAATCCTTAACCCAGCATTTAAAGGTCTCCACAATCTGGTTCTCACCTACACTAGAAAATCTTATCTCAAGACTCCTTATCATGTACTCTCTTTTCTAGTCTTAGTAGTTTATTATTGTTGTTCAATCATTTCAGTTGGGTCTGACTCTTCATGACCCAGCAGACCCTACTCTCCATAAGGTTTTCTTGGCAAAGTTACTGGAGCAATTTCTCATTTTCCTTTTCCAACTCATTTTACAGATGAAGCAAACAAGATTAAGTGATTTGCCCATGGTCACACAACTAGTGTCTCAGGGTGGATTTGAACTCAGGAAGAGGAGTCTTCCTGACTCCAGTTAATTAGGTGTTCCCAATACCCAACATTCCATCCTTTATCTCCCACCACCTACCACCCTCCTTCTTCACTTCTCCCTTTAGAAGCCCTATCTTCCTCCAGAGAAGAGCTCAGGTGCCACCTTCTACAACCAGGCAATTTCAGACTTCCTCCCTTATTAAACTATTTTTATAATTTTGTCTACACTTTGCATTTAACAGTCCTGTGCATATACTAGACAATCCTCTCCATTCTAGAATATAAACTCCTTGAGGGCAGGGATTATTTGTTTTGTTTTGTTTGCTTTTTGGAAGGCAATTGGGGTTAAGTGACTGGTGCACAGTCACATGGCTAGTTTTTGTGTTAAGTGTCTGAGGCCCGATCTGACCTCAGGTCCTCCTGACTCCAGGGCTGGTGCTCTATTCCCTGTACCACCTAGGCGCCCCTGATTATTTGGGTTTTGTCTTTATATTCCCAGTACCTAACGCATTTCCATGCACATAGTAGGCACCTAGTAGATGTCTTTGAATTGGATTTAACTTCAGAATAATAAATGACTCTTCATCCTGAGTCTACAAATAAAAGTTCCCACTAGTCATTCATTATAGTTTCGGGGCTGCTGGACTTTTTAGGAAGTTTCTGAATCTCTGTTATCATTAGCATGACAAATGTCACACTAAAATGAGGTAATGGGTTTAAAAACATATTGGAAACTCAGGAATACTTTGCTAGTTTAGGAGATTATTAGAACTGAGATCTATACTAGACATGGGAGAGGGCTAGTCACACACGGTTGTATAAGAAATGCATCATTTTGCTGGGGTGAACATAAATTTCCTCTAAAAAAATTGAGATTGCAATCAAGAGTCACTATGGCTGAAAAATTCATTCCCCAGAAGCCATCCTAGGGACAGACATTTTCAGTGGTAGCTGGGCTAGTCCTTGAATGAAAAAAAAGGAAGTGACAAAGTTTATGATACATGGTTTATAGAGGTACCTGGAAGTGCGGTGGATGGCCATGTTGGAACTGGAGTCAAGAGACCTGTGTTCAAATGTGACCACAGACATTTACCAGCTGTGTGACCCTGGACAATTCACTTAAACTCTGTTTACCTTAATCCCCTGGAGAAATAAATGGTAAAGCACTCCAGTATCTTTGTGAAGAAAACCCCATAGACAGCATGGTCTACAGGATCATGAAGAGTCAGACATGGACTGAACAACTGAACAATAACAAAAATCTTCAAAGGCTATTATCAAATGAGATAACATTTGTATTTTTTTCCTTTTTTTTGGAGAGGGGAAGGTAGGGCAATTGGGGTTAAGTGACTTGCCCAAGGTCATACAGCTGGTTGTGTGTTAAGTGTCTGAGGTCAGATTTGAACTCAGGTCCTCCTGACTCCAGGGCCAGTGCTCTATTCACTGCATCATCTAGCCGCCCCTAAAATGTGTATTTTTTAAAGTACTTAGCACAGGGCCTGGCACATAAGAGAAACTATTTAAATACTTGTCTCTGTGCCCCCACACCAGGGGGAAGAATATTGAATTTGGAGTCCTGAGGTCTTAGTCTGACCCATGGCCCTTTCACCTACTACTGTGTATGTGACTTTAGTTACATCAGATGAGGTCTGGGGTCCATCCCAGCTCTAGCCTTAGGATCCTGGGGTCCTCTAGATGGACAATATTTCCAAGGTGATAGTAAAACCCCCTCTAGCTTGGTGGAACACCCAGAGCTTATACTGCAGGAGCTAAGTCTTTCAGAGGCCAGGGCCACCCAGGCTACGGGGAGGCAATGGAACAGGTAAAGGCTACAGAATAGCTTGTCTCCCAGTATATGCGATGTTTCCAGAAGTGAGGAGCTTTCTACCTCATGAGGCATCCATTTCATTTCAGAATAGGCCTTTTACAAACACTTTCCTTTCCAATAATTAGGACAGTCAATCAAAGACATGTAATAACATTAAGGAGTTGCAGAATAAATATACTACTTGATCCAGGAGTAATTGTTTTGTTAAAGACAAATAATCAAGGAGAGGTCAATATGTGTTCCCAAAGAATGAATCACTAGTGGTGTTAATTAGAATGCTGTTTTTGTAGTTGTTGTTTTAATTGGGGAGATTAGGGAAGGAGTGTCTCTGGTAGTCTTTAAATCATACCATATAAATGACCATGCACTCTGCATACACATAACACCGCTTCTGCTAGGAAGCCTTGTTTCTTGCAGACTCAAAGCCCCCCTGATTAATATCTTTGACTAGCTAACAGAATGGCAGGTAGCAGTAGCAGTCATGTCGGCTCCTTCAGTGCCTAACTAGGACAGGTAGAAGGTCCTGGATAGGAGTGAAACCAAAGAGAGCAGAGAAGTCATGTTTCACAGGAGGAAAAAGTAAGAATACAGTAGCCAAGAAAGGAGCACAGAAATAAGACAGACAAAATCTGGGTAGGTTATAACTAATAGCAGCTGGCATTTATATAGAACCTGTAAAATACTGCATACATATTACCTCATTTGAATATCTCTACAACCCTGGAAAGTTGTCATTACAGGTTTGTCTATCCCCATTTTACAGATGAGAAAATTAAGGCTTTGGAGGCTATGTAACTTACATGTGGCTTCAAATAATTGTCATAGGGAGAATCCAAAACGAATTTTTCTTTTTTTTTTTTAAGCAATTGGAGTTAACTAACTTGCTCAAGGTTACACGGCCAGGTGTTTCTGGGTGGGTGTTAAGTGTCTGAGCCCGGGATTCGATCCCACAGGTCATGCCGACACTGGGGCCGGTGCTCTTACTTGCTGTGCAACCTGGCCGCCCCCAAAACCAATTTTTCTTGACTCCAAGTCCATTGTTCTACCCATCCAGCCTTGCTGCCTTAAGAGGTCTCATTATTGGTCTCATTATCATAAATAATGATCCACGAACAAAATGATGTTCCTATTATGTGTCTGGACATATTCTAAGCAATAGGGATATGAAGGCAAATGAGAAATAGTCCTTCCCCTCAAGGAGCTTACATTTTAAGCATTAAAAAAGGAGAGAAAAAAGAAATAGATAAGACAGCACCTACCGTCAATGACTGGCTTGATTTCCCTTGTCTCTGGACATGATGCATTAGAAGAATGCTAGATGTCGAGTCAGATTAGCAGGGTTTGGATCCCAGTTCAGCTACTTGTTAATTGCATGAACTTCAACAAGGCATGTCCTCTTTGAGGTCCTCGGGTTCCTCACCTGTAAAATAAGGGAATTGGACTGGAACGATTCCCTAAGTTCACTTCCATCCTTTAATCAATAATTCTCTGATAGGCATATACTAGATGAGTGTTCAAAGTCTTTTTTGGCCCTAAAATTGAGGAGAAAACACTAAGAATATATAGACAGACAGTTGTATAGATAGATGATAGACATATAGACCCACAAATGTAAAAATATTCCAAGAATGCATAGAAATATATATATATTTATATATATATATATATATCAACAACATTGCAAAAAACTTCCTCACTGATCAATCAGCAAACGCTGATCAAGTAGCCACTCCATGTATTTACTGTGCTAGAGGCTGAAGAAATTGTACAGAATTTAAGAATATTTTTTCCTGTCTCAGAAGACAGTTTCTACTGACATCATAAGTGTCCCTAATGATTTGCAGTCAAGCCTGAGCTTCAAAGGGTTCACTTTTATTGCCCAATGGGAAAACCAGTATTGGATAATCTATTATGTTAGGTGAAGAGGTGTCAGATGAAGGAAAGAAATTAAGGACTGTCAAGGGAACTTTGGGTGATGAGATGAGTATAGAAAAATGCATTTGAATAGAATTTCTTGGCATTTAAAGAGACTCCAAATGATGTTAAGATTAATGAAGCCAGAGTTACTGGGTGTCAGTCAAGAAAGATGTCAAAAGGAGAGGGTTATTTTTTCACCTGAGGAACTAAGGTGTCCAGAGAGAATAGGGAAAGATGAGATCAATTATCTCTATCCTTCTCAAAGCTACCCCATCCACTGACCCACATTTGTGAGCTCTTAGTCCCCCATGAATTATTGCCCAGCTACTAAGATGTGGACTTTGTACTTTGGCCATTTACATCTCTAATTGACAAAGTAACATATGACAAAATTAATGGGAAGAATCATTTCCCATTTAAGAGAAACAAACCTGTGCAGCTGCCTGTCAACTGTTGATTAAATAATTCCAAGACTACATTTGGCTGTAATTGTCTTCTTCAATTCTCTCCAACATTGACATGTTTCGTACTTATTACAACTGTCTCCAGAGTGCAGAAGATCTCTGTCCAGCATTACTCTCCCGGGAAGCCCATGACTTCCTCTCTTTGATGCTAAGTCAGGGTCACCACCATGAAAGTAAAATACAATTAAGGAATTACCGGGGCAGCCATTTGCATGCTAACGCCACCCCTCATTGAGAAGAGGCTGGACAAATTGTGCTTCCTGGGACTTTCATCCATCAACATGAAAGACAAATTAGGCAAGCAGGATGGCTCAGTCAAGTAGGGAATGTAAGACTTTAGTGAACTTTCTAACATCTAATGGAACTAATAGGGTCTTGTAATAGCTTACTAGTCCCAACTCCTCCTGCATTTTTTCCATCTTAGACCCAAATCATAAATTGTCCTGCAAATATGAAATCTCCATTTTTTGCCTCTTTGCACTCAGTCACTTCCAGATCTGCATTATGCTGCAAAAGGCTTCCATAAAAAGCCACAAGCATGAGTAATCTCCAAAAAAAAATAGAATTATAGGATCTCAGTGAAACAAAGGAGTTTGGAGGATCATTCAACGAATGATGTAACTAGGAAGGGACAGACAAATCTTTAGCCCAGTGCTCCAAAATTTATAGGGCATGGACAGTATTTACAATTCTTCTGCAACTTAAAAGCAAGTGATCTCAGTACTCAATTAGTAAGAATGATTAGTCTTAATAGGAAGCTACAAGAAAGATTGTTCCCTCTTCCATGCTGTGCCCATTGAGTGAGTTTCTCACCATCTCAGTTCCATTTTGCTTCTTCCACTCCTAGTTTGGATTCTACAAAAACAGCCTCAAAGTATTCTAATATCTCTGTCTCCAACCTTCACAAATGAATTCATCATGAAAAGTTCATTTGTGGGGTGGCTAGGTGGCGCCATGAATAGAGCACCACCCTGGAGCCAGGAGGATCTGCGTTCAAATCGGGCCTCAGACATTTAATAATTACTAGCCATGTGACCTTGGACAAGTCACTTAACCCCATCCCCCCAAAAAAAAAGAAAAAAAAAGTTCATTTGAGAACATATTTGGGGGAAATTTTCCTAGCTACCAAATTTGCAAGGAACATCTGGATCCCCACTAGATTTGTACTACAGAAGGGCAAACAGGAACCTAAAGCAGTTGTGTCATTTAACCATAGTCACACTGGTGGGTATCGGAGCTTCCCAGGAAGGGTCATGCTGGACCAGCTCAGACATACTTACAAAAGCCTATCTTGAAATTTTCAATGTGATCGTTTACACCTCAGAAATCCACAAATGCTACAAATCAGGACTATAGTTATCATTTTGTTGGTTGTCTAGACTTAAGAAAATGTTAACAACATAGGTTAATCTTTAAAGTACGCCTCATGGAGATATTTTCAGAGTCAGCTGCTAAACATTTACCAGAAACCTCCTGCCCCCAGTTCTCCTGATTCCAGGTACAGTTCAATTCTTACTATATCCCGCTCCTGCTTCAGCCTGTTGAAGAAGAAGGAGAAGGAGGAGGAAGAAGACAATTACATATTATGTGACAATAAAAGCAGCAATTTGTATGCACATTATGTTTTATGGTCATAGGTCATAGGATCATAGATTCTAGAGCTAGCAGGGACCTCAGAGTCTATCTCTTCCAACTTCTTCATTTTATAGAGGAGTATTTAAGCCAAAGAAGTTAAATGACTTGCTCAAGGTCACACAGGAAGGAAGGAAATAAACATTTATTAAACTTCTACTATGTACCAGGCATTGTGCTAAGCACTTTTTTAAAATATTATCTCATTTGATCCTCAGAGAGACCCTGGGAGGTTAAGTACTATTATTCTCCCCATTTTTATATAGTTGAAAACACTGAGGCAAGCAGAGGTTATGTGACTTGCCCAGGATCACATACTAGTATGTGTCTGAGTCTGGATTTGAACTCAGGTCTTCCTGATTGCAGGTCCAGTGCTCTATCCACTGTGCCACCAGCTGCCTCTAAAAACCATGGACCATGGATGATGTGGCTTCCAATTTTCATCCAAGGACTAGCTCAATGAGATAAAAGAGACTTACTACCAGGTTGGCTTCAGGGTTATGAGTTCTCCAATAACAGAGACTTCATAATTATAGTACGCTGTTTCCATGGGGTGACAGAGAGTTGGAGTGTATCATGCATAGAGAAGTATAAAAAAGAAGGGGTGCTATCTTAGAGAGAGCCTTGAATGCCAGGCAAAGGAGTGTGAACTTTAATCTGTTAACAGTAGCAACATGATTGAGACTCCTCAGGTCATGAGTGGAACTAACCTGCGATGAGCTTTGGATGCATGGCCTACTGACACAGAGCTTTTTGTAGGAGACTCATTCTGAGAATATTTATTCAGGAAATCATCACAATTCATCAATAAATGTTGATTAAGCACCCACTGTGTACCAGGCACTCTGCTAAGCAATGGGGATAGAAGCAAAAGACAGTCCCTACCCTCAAGGAGCTCACAGTCTAATTGGGCAAGACAACATGCAAATAACTAGGTACAGAAAACACTATCTAGCTGTCTGTCTAGCTAGTTATATATATATATATATATATATATATATATATAGATATATATTTCTTATATGTACCTATATGTAGCATATATTATATATTTATATGTATATTATAATGATAAATAGGAAGTAGTCACCAGAAGAGAGGAATTCAAATTGAGTCATTGGGAAGTGAAGCTTTCTCTACAGAATATGGGATTGTTTTTTTTTCCTTGAACTTGAGGAAAGCCAAGAGGGAGAGCATTCTAGGCATGTGAGATAGCCAAGGAAAATGCCAGCAGAGAGGCTGTTGTTGCTGGATTGAAGAATATGTGGGTGGAGGGTAAAATGGAAGACTGGAAATGGAGGAGGGTACAGGGTTATGCAGGGCTTTGAATGTCAGCTAAGAGTTCTGTATTTGATTCTGGAGGTAACAGGAAGCCACTACAGTTTACTGACATTATCAGACCTACTTTTTAGGAAAAAGTAATAATAGCAAAAAGAAAAAGGAAATAAGCCTAATGATAGACATTTATCTAATGATGTAAGATTTCCCTATATCCATAGCCCTGTGACACAGGCACTGAAGGGATTCTTGTCCCCATTTCACAGATGATAAATCAGGGTCAGAGAAAAGGAATGTCCTGCCCTAGGTCACACAACTCATAAAAGTCAAAGGTCAGATTCAAGCTGCAACCCAAGCACTCATTCTACTTTCAATATTCATCATAATAATAGCTATTATTTATATAGAATATTGAAATTCTTAATTTTGAAGATTTGAAAAACATTTTATATACATTAATTTGATTATCACAACAACCTTACAAAGTAGGTGCTATTATTATCCTCACTTTATAGAGAAAAAAACTGAAATTAAGAGACATTGTGGGGACTGTCCAAGGCCACCACGTGTAGCAGCAAGCACCCCAAGCGTCCTCAGGGTTTGCTGCCACCACAGGTTCTTGGATCTGCTTTGATAAAGGAAAGCAACTCAAAATGGGTTAACAAGCTTACTTTAATCAGTCAGACATATATCGTTTACCTTGTTCAGGGGAAAAGGTCAGCACCCCAAACTTCAAAGTACACAGGCAGAATTATCAAGACAGAAACAGATTAAGTGGACAGATTTCAAACTGTCCAAACATTACATCCATACCCAATCAACATCTGGGTTTCAACATCTGGATTTCAAAGCCGGGGGGCTCTGGACAACAGCTTCCCATAATCCATATCAAATCACAGAACACTTCTCAAAGTGAGCCCCCAAAACAAAGCTACACATCAGGGCTTATATAGCCTTCTCCTGGCTCAGAGAATGTAACAACCTTTTGGACCCACTGGCCAATCAAAAAGTATCTACTGAAAAACAAGCCTCCCACCCCAGGCTCCAGGTGCACTTTAGCCTAGGGGCAGGGAAGATCTTTAAAATTTACATTCCCATTACACCAAGCTAGTCATTATCCAAGATGAAATTTGAGCCCAGATCTTCCTGGATCCAAATCAAGCACTTTTGATGATGATGATGATGATGATGATGATGATGATGATGATGATGATGATGATGATGATAGTTAACATTTTTGTAGCATTTTAAAGTTTGAAAAGTATTACCTCTCCAACAATGGAAGGTGGTATTTGAAACAATGGAGTAGGGCCTACATTTTACCTTGAGAAATGGGCCCAAGGGCCTATAAGGACTAAGACATAAATGGACCTAAGTGGCACAGTAACATTGATCACTCCTGGCTGACTTACTTGAGGCCAGCAGAACCATAGCAACATCCCTTGAATAGTAATCTGGAGTTAATTTTTCAGCTATACCCTTGAAGACAGAATTCAAAGAGAAGGAAACTGTGACATTTTTCTGGGCACTTTTATAGTATGGAGAAACCACTGCTGCTTTTGCCCCAGTCTTTATCTGAGCTATTGTCTACTGCTTTTCCCCCCTCTTCTTCTCTGATGCTGCCTCCTTTCTGTCCTTCCAGAATGAAACAATGGAAAGATAGCTCCATGTGGAGTTCAAAACCTAGGGTACAAATCCTGGCTCAAAATTGGCTCCTTATCTCTGTTATTTCGTAGAAATAGTTTTAGCTTTCTGTGCTGATTTCCTCATCTGTAAAATGAGAAGGCTGCACTGAGTGAAGTCCCTTCCAGCTCCAGCTCAATAATCCTGTGACCCTTTCATGGAACCTCAACTTCTAAATTTTTCTGTTCCAGTCAACACTCCCAATTTCCCAATGAATGAGACGTCCCTGACTATGATCTCAATGGGGAGGGGTCCATTGTAACCAAATACTATGCCTCCCTGTCCTATCAACATGTGAGGTCCTCTGTTCACCTAAGTGTCCCTGTCCTTGGTGCTGAGAAAGCTGTTTTGATGCTAGATGTACCTAAATTGCTCTGAAGCAAAGAACGATGACTTAAGAAATCTATGACCATTCTGGATTCCTAACATCTACCATAACCTGAAGACCACCAGTCCTAATCCTCTTTGGCAATATCTCTGTTTATGCTTCTTCTCTGTTCTTATGGTGAAATGGAAAGAACACCAGTCCTGGATTCAAATCTTGCCTCTGAGGCTTGCTGCCTGGGACAAGTCACTTTACCTCAAAGGGACTCAGTTTCCTTATATGTAAAACAATGGGGAAGACTAGATAACGTCTCAGGGCTCTTCCAGTTCTAGATCTAATAGACTTAGGAGCTATAGAGAAAGCAATTATTCCTTAGTCAGAGAAACTGAGCTCATATCAAGCCACTGGTGTGTAGGGTTGGAAACTCCCCTCTGGAATGAGCCCAGATGGGATGCCACAATACAAAGACAAATATTTACTAACTATATGACCCTCAACAAATCACTTTACCTGTCTAGAACTCAGTTTTTCCTCACTTCTAAAATGAGGACATTGTCCCTAACTTCCCTTTCAACTTAATCTAGTATCCTATTATCTTACTGTAGAGAGTATAGGTCCTGGCCCTAACACTGGGGTGGGGTACTAATGGGTTAGTCTGGAGGTATTAGTCCTGCCCAATGTTAGGGCTGACTATGTTGCCTCTACTTCCCCCATAATGCTCTCTTGCATTCCTCAGGTCAGGTCACATATCCCTACCCTTAGGTCACCAAAAGCAAGGCATTTTTGCTTTTTATATTGCCTGTTTCTATCTGATTTTTCTGCAATGTCCCTTTAAGTGCTAGCAATGGAAATTTACAGAAAGGCAATACTGGCACAGGAATCATCTGGTAAATCTGCACCCACTAGTATAAGGGGGTGCCCTTGTGGCTTAAAATGCCATGTCAACTAAGGGGCCTGTGGTATCAGGCATGGGTACCAAAGAATAACACAATACAATATTTGGGTTGTATATAAGAATATTTTATGACAATATCTCTGTTCCCTTTTTGAAAAAATATTTTTTTTTATGTATGACCATTTTCTTGATCATACCTCTGTTCCCTTTGAGTTCCTATAATTGTATGTAACAAATGTTCCTAGGATGAAATTTTGCCCAGAATCATTTTATAGCAATAAAAGGCCAATCACACTGTAATGGATGAGGTCCCAGGCATTAGAGTATGTGCAATTTTTCCTGGCTAGTGCCAATATGCATGGTGCTTTGTGAGTCTGCTTCCTGGCGTGTATAAGCACACACAGGAGTCCTCTATTTTGTATCAGCTTACTCTGTGGTGATGAAAAGATATTTGACTGGCTACTCAGTCAGAATTGGATGTGTATACAAAAGCATCAAGCAATGATCTCTTGCTCACTTTCTTGATGGATTTCAAAGGAGGAGGGGAAAATACTGGGGGGTCTTGGATGGGAAAAAAGTATTGGTTCCAAACTCCCTCCTGGCTGCCATGTTTCCTTGAGTTCATGGTATTTGTTTCTTTCTCATTTATTCTTTCCTAATCTTGCATGAGTAAATGTGAGAGGGGAAAATCAGGCTATGACTTTAAGAGCTTCAAAAACTTCAAAGGGCCAACAAAAGTCCAGGAACTGGGAATAGATATCAGAGTCTGTTGGTAGCTGAGTTCTGTGAGAAGTCAGTCTCAAGGAGTTACTTGATTAACCCAGGCCAACTGTCAATTGTCCCAGCACTGAGTCACCATATCCTATGAGTAACAGAATGATTCATGCAGTGATTATGATAGACCCAGAGGTGAACTTGATAGGGATTCCACAAAAGGAGTTAAGAATTCCCAGGACCAAGAGGTACCCAGTCATATGTGTTTCAGTACTTTGCATTTCAAATGGAAGTCCATTCTCCCTAGGAATATTGTGAAATGTCAGGAGAGAAAAATCTACTTCTCATGGGAGGAGGAGAAAAGGGCCAGGGTATGCCCATCATTTTAAGTTTGAGCCCACTCTCCTCAGGGACTAAACATGTACAGCAAAGGAGAGTGCACCCATGTTTGGGTGGGTTTTGTCCTTGCTATGCATTCTCAGCAAATATCTCTCTACAAAAGCTAATCGATATCTACTGGTTAATTGCTATTTGGGCATCTCAACTAATGAATTGATAGGGGGAACACATTATATGGTGGCCTATGAGTAAGTACTAGAGACTTGCAGATCCCTTTGAGTTGCCTCTATAGCCCTGAGGAGAAAAATAGCCATTACCCTCAGGTACCCTTCTGCCAGCCAAGCAGAATTTGGTAGAGGAAGACCAGGGGAATGATACTGTATGAAGACAGACACTGACTAGGTGTGTGACCTTGGATAAGTAACAATTTCCCTAAGCCTCATTCTCTTCATCTATAAAGTAAGAAATTTGAACTCAATTGATTTGAAGATCCCTTCCAGCTCCAAATCCATGGTCCCAAGGCATTCTGATCTATTCAGTCTTGCTCAGTTTTCTGGTATCTGTCCCAACAGTTCCACTGATTCCACCCATCTACTATTCTTTGCTTTCACTATATGTGCTATTTCCCCAGATCAGAATATGGCTTCTCTTAACAAAAATTGTCTCCTTTGGCTATGTGCTATGTCCCAGAACTTAGGCCAGCATTTGGCTTATAGTAATAAATGCTACTCCATTCAATTCAAAACCTTTAACTCATCTTTGGTCTTTTCAACTAACTCATTTCAACTACGTCGTTTCCCACTTTTAACCAATTGCCAAGTCCTATCACTTCTACTTTCAAAGCATTTCTCAGAGTCTGAATCTCTTGATTCCCCATTCTCACCCCCATGACAATAATTCAGACCCTCACATCCTTTCTTCTAGTTCATTCTCTCACTAGCCCCTTAACAGCTCTTCATGGCTCCCACATGCCACACATCTCATCAATTCTTGATCCTACAATCAAATTACTCTTCCAAAATCACACCTTTAATTATGTCACTTCCCTGCTCAATAAACTTCAGTGGACTCTGTATGCTGGATTCTTGGGTTACCTAATTTGAAAGGCTGGAAGTTGTATTTTTGAGACAAAGAAACTCGTAGCTGCCCATAGTAGTAGTAAATTACATCCCCAGGCTATAAATGAGTGTCAGGGAATTTTTCTGATGCTGGTAATTGGTAGAGTGCCTTATTAGAGTCAGGCCCCTCAGTGTTTCTGAGGAAGGATATATATCAGAGTTTGAGTGTGTGCATGATGGGATTAATGTTTGGTTTAGACTAATTGTGAGAGCTGAGGCAATCTGAGACCATATGTGTATTGAAGGGCTGTTAAGTCCCTCTCCCCAGGGTATCTCAAGGTGGCATTTCAGGAATTCAGGCTCAAATCCCCAGAGATTTTGACATGCTTTCTGGAAAATATAGCTGTTCAGACAATGTATGGGATGACCGAGAAGTATGACAGTGAATGAAGGCAGGTATTCCTAGAGTGTATGTATGTGTAGACATTGAGGCATAGTGATTCTAGTACTGGGAGGGGAGGGGAAGTCTGGGATGATGAAGGTCTGGAAGATATAGATATTTGATGGTCTACATTCTGAACACCCAGTAGTCTCTGGAATAAATCAAAATAGATTTATTAAGCATCTATTATGTAGTGGGAAATATGCTAAATGCTGGGGTTATAAGGAGAATAGTCCCTACCGTCAAGGAGCTTAAATTCTACATTAAAAAGATCTTTATGTAGATAGGCATGTAGCAGATATATTCAAAGCTGATACAAGATAACTTTGGAAGGGAAGGCATTAGCAGCAAAGGGCTCCTGCATCAGGTGTTAATTGAGTTGGGTCCTGAAAGAAACAGGGGTTCTAAGGAGAGGTCAAGAGGGACTACTTTCCAGGTACTGGCATGGAAATGGGAGATTTATATATGAAGAAGAGTAAGTAGACCAAGATGGCTGGGCTGTTGAGTGTTTAGAGGGGAGTAAAGTATAAGAAGTTCAGAAAAGTAAGAAAGGGATCATATTTTAAAGAGTTTTAAATGACAAACAGAGTTTACATTTGATTCTAGAGGTAGTTACTAGAGTTTATTGAGTAGGGAGGAGTAACATGGTCAGAACAATGCTTTATGAAAAATCACTTTTTTAACTACATGGAGGATGGATTAGATTGGGAAAAGACTTGGAATATAAAGAAATGGCGGGGGGGGGGCGGCTAGGTGGTGCAGTGAATAGAGCACCTGCCCTCGAGTCATGAGGACCTGAGTTCAAATCTGACCTCAGACACTTAACACTTACTAGCCATGTGGGCTTGGGCAAGTCACTTAACCCTAATTGTCCTGCATTCTCCCCTCCAAAAAAAAGCAATTAATAAATAAATGGTGCCAAGTGGACTTCAGAAAAAAAGAAATGAGATTACTTTGAAAGTGACTACCAAAGCAACAGGCTCTACCATGTGCCAGTCAGTAATCAGCAGCTCACAGCATCAGTGTGAAGAATCTTCAGTAGAGAAGACTAACAAAAAAGTGAGCAGATAAGAGCACTCAGAAAGATCTCCCACTCCCCACAGTCTCAGATTCCTTAGCTGCAGAAGAAATTGGTTCTTCTGTTGGACACAAGAAAGAATCTGCAAGTCATGATAAAGTGGAAGCTAAGACTTAAGAGAAGCAGAAAGAGGCAACAGAACATTGTGGGGTTCACTATGGGGGAGTTGGAAGGTTGTATTAGTTCTTTCCCTGGGGACCCAGTACTGGAATCACTCCCTAACATCCTCCCCAGCCTTGGGGTGGAGCAGGGTAAGAGAAAGAGGAAAAGGAGAAAGCCAACTTGATAGGCAGCCAGTTGTGATCTGAACATGCCACTCTCCTGCTGAAAAACCTTCAATACCTCTTTATTGCCTCTAAAATAATTACAGAATCATGGAATTTTAGATTTTTAAAGGAGCTTGGTGACCATAGTGTTCAACTTGGAAGACAAAGCCATCCCATATGTTTGACAAAGGGTCATCCAGTCTTTGGTTGGAGGCCTCCAGTAAGGAGAAAATCTTCACTTCACAAAGCAGACTGTGCCACCATGGACAGTTCTAATCCTTGGACGGTGTCTTCCAACATCAAGGGTAGATTTGTCTCTTTGCAACTTCTACCCATTCCTTCAGCTGCCCCCTCTGGTATCAAACAGCACAGGTCTAATAATGTTTCACCATGTAATCCCTTCAGATACTTAAAGACTGTTATCATGAGCCTAGAAACAAGTAAGAGGTGGACTGAACATGACACCCAGCCTGGAGTCAGAAAGACTTGAGTTCAAAACCAGTCACAGACACTTAATAACTGTATGACCCTGGGAAAGTCAATTTATCTATGACTGCATAAGTTCCCTCATCTATAAAGAAAGATAATAATAGCACCATGAGATAATAGTTGTAAAGCACTTAGCACAGTGCATGGCACATAGTAGGGGCTAATAGAAATGTTAGCTATGATGATTATAATGTCCCATATTATTCTTCTCTGCTCCAGGATAAGCATCATCAGGCCCTTCAAATGATCCTCACATAATCTCAATTCTTCCCTGGAGATTTTCCTGCACTAATGAAAGCAATGGTAAATTATATTTAAAGTGCATGCATGGATGAATATAAGCAAGTATACATACATACACGCATGCGTATGATGCATGCATGTGCCATGTGAATGTCTGTTTATGATGTTATATGCAAATATTCATACATATAGGATTATAGGTAAACACATATAAACACATTATATATGATTTTATATATGTGTATGTACATATTTCTGTATCTCTATATTGACATCTATGACTATATGTATTTATGTATCTCACAGTGGATAGAACACTGGGCCTGAAGTCAGGAAGACCTGAGTTAAATCCAGTCTCAGACACTTACTAGCTGTGTGACCCTGGGTGAGTCACCTTACTTCTCTTGGCCTGTTTATTCATCTTTAAAATAGGGATAATAGGGGTGGCTAGGTGGCACAGTGAGTAGAGTGCTGGCCCCAGAGTCAGGAGGACCTAAGTTTGGATCTGGCCTCAGACACTTAATACACACACACACACACACACACACACACACACACACACCTAGCCGTCTGAACTTGGGCAAGTTACTTAACATCAATTGCCCTCCAAAAAGCAAAAAAATAAAAAATAATTAATTAAAATTCAAATAGGGATAATAATAATGCTCCCTTTATGTGCACATAGATTCATGTGTATATATGTATATGTCAGTTTGGTGAAATGAAAATTATCTGGCATTTATTTACTTGTTGCTTAAATGAAGTTCTTTAGAATTTGGTTACCTTGGGGATTGTTGATTTAAAAAAAAAAAATAGAGGGGTGGCTTAGAGCACCAGCCCTGGAATCATGAGGACCTGAGTTTAAATCCAACCTCAGACACTTACCACTTACTAGCCATGTGACCTTGGGAAAGTCACATAACCCCAATTGCCCTGCCTTCTCGCCTCCAAAAAAAATCCCAGAATCATGAACAGGGTCAGGAAAAAATAGATACCAAGGTGTGATTTGATTGGTACTAATTAGAGAAAATACAGTGGAGTGTGCAAAGGGGAGCAGAGAATTGAAGAAGTCATAACAAGTTTTTTTTTTCCCACTCGGAACATTAAAACCATTTTTCAAGCATGAGTGGCATGTGGGCACAGGGTCCACGTCTACCCTCCGTAATCTCTCTGCCACTTGATGTTTCCAAGCACCGAGTTCCTGCTTCCCCGCTGCAGTCAGCCCACTGCCTGGTACTGTGCTTCTCAGTCCACATGCTTTTGCTTTCTGAGCAGGACTGATGGTCACTTCTCAATGAGTCCCTGTGTTTCTTCCACATAAAGACCACATTCACTCAGTGTCCTATGGATAAGAACAACGGTGAGGATTAGCTACATACAAACAGCTTGGTGGCCCAGGAAATAGAGTCTAGACTCAGAGTCAGGAAGATGTGAGTTCAAATCCTACCTTGGATATTTACTTGCTGTGTGATCCTGAGCCTGTCATTTAAGTTCTGTGGGCCTTAGTTCCCTGATCTGTACAATGAGGATAATAATGGCACTCATCTTGCAAGTTTGTGAAGATCAATACGTAAAGCCCCTTTGCACTAGATGGCACCACAGTGGATGCAGTGCTGGGTCTGAAGTTAGCAAGACTCATCTTCTGAGTTTAAACATGGTCTCAGACACTTACTGCATGACCCTGGGCAAGACACTTAACCCTGTTTACCTCAGTTTCCTCATCTGTTAAATGACCTAGAGAAGAAAATGGCAAATGACTCCAGTATCTTTGCCCAAAAAAGCCCAAATGAAGTCATAAAAAGTTGGACATGACCAAACAACAAGAAAAGCCCTTTGCAAACCCTTAAGCACCATATAAATACTAGCTGCTAGTATTACCACTATCATTATTACACATAAAATTAGAGAGAGGCCATGCAGTTGAGTGAGAAAAGTACTGGAGAGATCTGGGTTTGAATCCTATTTGCCTCCCCCACTTGCTGTGTGACTTTGGACAAGTCACTTAACCACTTTGAGCTTCAGTTCCATATCTATAAAATGGGAATAATGATTCCTATAAGGGTTACCATAAGGGTTCAGTTCAGTCCAATTCAATTCAACAACAATCTGGTGACACCTGTAATTTAGGAATATTGTTTTGACACTTCTGTGGGGATAGATTCCAGAGGGATGGATTTCTACTCAGGCCTCTATGCTAGGTGCTGGGAACACAAGATGAAAATGAAAGTCTCTACCATCAAAGGGCTTATATTCTATTAGAAAAGAACAAATGCACAGAAAAGTTTCCACAAAATATATACAAGGCAAATATAAATTATATTTCAGTATACTTTCTAATATATAAAGTATATTTAAATATAGAATATATGAGGTAAATTAAAGTATAAATAGGACATGGGTAGGAAACACTAAAGATTCAGGGAATGGGGAAAGCTTTCTCCTGGAAGAAGTGATATCTGTACTGTGCCTCTAATTGTGAGAGTAAGAGGTCCAAATCATCAACTCCATTTGGTTCTGACACCCTCATTAGGTGAAAATACATCTTTCCATCGAATTAATCAGAGGTGTGAACTGTGTGCCACAGACGTAGAAATCGATCCAGCAGGACTGCTTCGTTGGCTGTTGGCCTTCATTCTCGAAGACGACCACAATGACATCACTCCGCTAGAGTCAAGTTTCAATGTGTCCAACTGTGGCTGATCAGAGAATATGAGCTCCGAATGCTCTCCCACAGGTTGGGCACAAATAGTCCATGTGAACATTTGGGGCGAACAGCCTGCATTTCCTTTGAGCTGTTTCCATTCTGCTTTGCTCATAGAGCACAGCACCTTGTCTCATGGGGGCACACCATTCTGAGCAGTCCTGTGTCAGTGACTCCCATGTCACACAATCAACTTGAAAGTTCTTGAGAGAGGCCTTGAGAGTGTCCTTGTATTGATTGCTTCTTCCGACCACCATATGAATGCTTGCCCTGTGTGAATTCTCCATAAAATTATCTTTTTAGCAAGTGTACATTTTGCCTTTAAACAACATGGCCAGCCCATCGAAGTTGTGCTCTCTGAAGCAGAGTTTGAATGTCTGGCAGTTAAGCTTTAAAAGGGACTTCAGTGCCTGGTACCTTATCCTGCCAGGCGATCTTCAAAAGCATCCTAAGACAATTTGAATGGAAATGATTCCGTTTCCTGGCATGGTGCTGGTAGACTGTCCAGGTTTCACAGGCATACAGAAATGAGATCAGCACCAGGGCTCTGTAAACCTTCAGTTTGGTAGTCAGTCTAATAGCTCTTCTCTCCTATACTTTCCTTTGGAAGTCTTCCAAAGGAGTCTTCCAAACAATAGAGTGAAACAAGGCTGTGTGTTTGCTCCCATGCTTCTTAGTATGATGTTTTCAGCCATGTTTTTAAATGCTTTCAATGAGGATGAACATGGCATCAAGGTCAGCTACTACACTGATGGTAAATTCTTCAACTTGAAAAAGCTAGAAGACAAGACCAAAATAGAGGGAGGGTTGGTGCAGGGTTTTCTGTTTGCAAATGATTGTTCACTCAATGCAGCCTCTGAAGTTGAGATGCACCAAAGTATGGGTCAATTCTTGGCTACTTGTGCTAGTTTTGGCCCAACAATTAACACCAAGAAAAGACAGGTGCTCCATCAACCACCACCACACCATCCACCCATGGAATCATTGGTAATAGCAATTGGAGGAATTTTGAATGCTATGGATAAGTTCACTTTTTTTGGTAGTGTACTTTCCAGGGATGTACACCCCATCAAAACTACAAGTGATAGGAAGATATTGAATTAACTGAGAGACTTAGTCATACCCAGTGGGTCTTCTATAAAACAGCTGACCAGTTCAAACTCAAGAAATTGGAACATCTAGAACAGACATACCCTGTGGGTTAGGTCATGACAAGTTTTGGACCTTGGACAAACTTCACAGGGTCCAGGAATTCAAGTGAGAAAAATCACATTTTTATTTCAATATAATTATTTTCCTATGCAATCCTACTTAAAAACATTACAGTGAGGAGAGATCCATGGGCTTCATCAGATCGGCCAAGGTAAAAGTTAAGAATCCTAGAGCTGGAATCTAAGAAGAGCTAACCTCTGGCCAAGTCCCTGCAAAGGAATTAACGAGGAGGAGGGAGAAAGAAGTTACTAGACTTCCATCTCTTCAATGGCAGCCAGCCACAAGCAGAGGAGGACCCCGGGCATTCACTTCTCCACAGCTCCCCGCCCCCACCCCCAGTCACCATGAAATAAAGAAAGCCTTGAGCAATTGTGTTCTTCCCATGCATTCGACCAAACAATGAGATGTAAAGAATAGGTAACAGAGAAAATGAGATGTTCACCTCTTTCTGACTTTGAAGTGCCTTGATGTCATCTTTAAAAGGGGTGTCTCTTTCACACATGGATTAGTTAGTGTCAATAAAGTACAAAGAAATGTTTACACGTCTTTCTTCAGAAGGTAGGAGGAATTTCCTCAATCAACTTGATGAAATTATAGGGTGACTAGCCATTGTCTAGCTAAAGGATTCATGTTCTTCAGGGCCTTAAAAAATGAAAAGGGCGAGGTGGCTAGGTGGTGCAGTGAATAAAGCACTGGCTCTGGAGTCAGGAGGACCTGAATTCAAATCCGGACTCAGACACTTAACACAAAAACTAGCCATGTGACCTTGGGCAAGTCACTTAACCCCAATTGCCCTCCAAAAAACAAAACAAAAGAAAAAAAAATGAAAAGGGATATATATCTGAAAGCAGAGAGTAAAGACAGCTGTGAAGGATGTTTCAGCTCTTTGTTGAATTAGTGAGGGATGGGAAGGGCATTTCTCTCTGCTCCCCACCTCAAGCTGAATAATGTCTCAGAGGGGAATGACTAACCCAGTAGAAATGATGCATTGGTAGAGAAATGATGAGCAGAATAGAGCTATAGAAGCAATTGTGACAAGTGGCTGATTATTAAAGGTGTATACACAATGGGGGATTGTGATCTATAGTTTGAGAAGTATGGCTCAAAGCGTAGCTTGTCCCTGGGGTAATTCCACTCTGGGAAGCCAAACAAGAAGTGTAAGATGACAATAGAGTAGCTCTCAGGGTGCTACATTTGTGTCTTTTGTGATATATATATATATATAGAGAGAGAGAGAGAGAGAGAGAGAGAGAGAGAGGGAGGGAGGGAGGGAGACATGAAATGTTTTATATATGTATATAATGTTATATATATGAAATATTTATAGACACACACATGCATGATTTATCCTCTATTAGAATGTAAGCTTCTTGGAGGCAGGGATGATTTCAATTTTAGCTTTTTACCACTAGTTCCTGGCATACAGTAGGTATTTAATAAATTCTTATTGATCAATTAAATGGGGAAAATATTGGTGATAAAGACCTGCCACCCATCCATGGCTCTTTATCCTATGCCATGCCTGCCTATGACTTTTTATGAATGCCATAGTGCTTGATGCTTTCTCCAGTTCTTTTGGTATTTCCCAGATTCTAATGTACAATCTGACCATCTCTTACCCTTTGCTCTTCATACTTAGCCAGACCAACTTTACCTCTGATCACATATGCCCTTGATGATGTCTCTGATACTTCTTCTTCTGGTTAAATAATTGTTGTCAACATGCATCAACCAACTGATAAACTCAAGGAGCTATCTTTTCACTGACCTTTAGGCAACTTGCCTTGTGAATTCTCTTGAGGTAGGGGCGTGTTGTTTTTATGATTCACAGCAGTGTCAGTCATAAAAAGAACATTATAATAAAAGAAAAGATAGGCTTCCCAGCAGTGTACAGTACTGTTGAGGTCTTTTGATATTACCTCCTATTGTAGAGGTGACCCTGACATCTTTGAAATTCAACCAAAGGAGTATAAGCTCTGCCAGTACCTACCAGGTTGAATTAGTGCCTTAATTGGGCTAAAATTGAAAGCCCAGCTCTCTCATTCATAACTTTCCCAAGATCTCTGTTGCCTGCTTTCAATTTTTTCCCTCTTTTGCCATGTTGCCATGTCTGATTCAAAGCCCCACAGGGAAACTGGGAAGGGGTGGGGGGTAAGGTTTGGGAATCCAACGGACATTTCCAGTAAAGAGTATCAGAAAAATTGGCATCCATCATCAAAAGGAGCAGGGCATATCATGCCACACCTCAGGACAAAACTAAAGGCAAAGGGGTAGGATAAAATAAATGGTCTAGAAATGGTGAAGTCATAGAATTCAATCCAAATCAGCAAAAAAAAAATTATCTGCCAAGTTCAAGGCATCTCACTAAGAGCTGGAGAAACAAAGATAAAAGGGAAGTAGTCCATAGTCTCAGAGATGCTTCTTTCCTACTGGAAAGAAATAGTACAACCCCTGTGCACACATAAGCACAAAGTCAAACAAAGTCATATGAAGATAATACCTGGAGATGAGAGGAAGGGTCCAGTGGTAGGGGAGGGAGCTGCAGTCTGAGCTGGACTCTGGAGGAAGCTGGGAATTGTGGCCCACAGATGCTAATGCCTTCCCCCTTTTGACTATTTTCCATCTCCACTGTATGTTTCTTACCTGCAGAGTTAATGATATGTTCTCTCTCCCCTTATAATGTGAGGTCCTTGAGTGTGAAAACTACCTTTCCCCCTTTCTTTATATGGTATACCCAGAACTTAGTTCTCTAGAGCCTGGCTCCTAGTAACTACTTTTAAAGAATACTTGTTGAGTGACTGACTGACTGAATGACTGATAAGGATTAAATCAGTAAGGAATAGATGACAGACATGAGATATTATCTATACATTGACTTGAAGGTTGCCTCTAGAATGCCACATGCCTGAAAGAGGGAGGCCAGAATAAACTTTTATTCCAAAATTGAAATGTTATGGGAAAACTTAAATATAACTTACAGAAGTCCTTGTTAAAGGGTGAAGGTCAATTCAAGTTGGCAAGCATTTATTAAACACCTACTTTGTGCTAAATGCTGGAAATACGAAGAAAGGTAAGACCAACCTCTAACACAAAGAGCTTGCCCTCTAAAGGGGGAGACTTGTGAAGATGTCTCAGTGACTCCAAGTCTTTGGAGGTTTGGACAGCACTGACTCCTACCGTGTTTCCCCAATAAAAAGACACTGTCTTATTATTTTTTTTGGACAGAAAAACACCAGAGGGATTATTTTCAGGGGAGGGCTTATTTTAATGAACATTGACAGCAATTTTAATAAACAGGTAAATGTGAACAAAAAAATGTACCTTTATTCAATAAGCAAATCACTGGGGAAGAACAGGATGATGCACTCACTGCTGCAGCTCTGATTGGATGCAGCTCGGAGCGCGGTGTGTGTTTCACGGGGGGGGGGGGGGGGGGGGGGGAACGGGGGGGGGGGGGGGGACGGTGCATACAGAAGGTACCGTAATGTAGC
>NW_027185697.1:17943881-17972272 GCF_028583685.1 Petaurus breviceps papuanus | reverse complement strand
ATCTCTAAACCAAACCTGGGGGATATACTCTACGATGGTCATTCAAAGACCAACACAGTTAAGTGCAAAGAGACTCCTCACCAGGTAGGTTGCAAAGAGACAGAAGGTTTTTTAGCCATTTCAATTACTGCAGACTTTCTTAAAAGTTATAAAGGTTTTGTGACCCAGCTAGCAGAGGGAGTGTACAGAGTGATGAAACATACACAATGATCCTTGATATAGGAAAGAAAGAACTTAAATATATGCAATTTAAAGCCCTCTCTGCAAATCTAACAATGATAATAACAGCTCACATTTATACAGTGTTTTCTTCACAAAGTTCTATTTGCTTTTCAAAAAATACACGTAGGAGGATGTAAGACAAGTATTCCCTTGCAGCAATGCAAAGAACTATGGAAGGGGAAAGCAGCCTGCTCAAAGTTTGGCGTCAGATCCCACTAAGCCAGATCATCCAAAGAGCATCGATTGAGGCAGCTGGAAAGAGAATAACAGATATGGACAAGGGAACGAATCTGCCAGAGTTTCTGCCTGTGTGATCTTGAGTAATTCATTTCAACTCTCTGTTCCTCAGTTTCCTTGTCGATAAATCAAGATGTTCAACTGGACAATCTCTGAGGTCTAAAAAATGGAAATCACTTAACCAAAATCACACAGCTTGGAAGTGACTTTGAATGCAATGTTGTTGTTTTTTTATTATCCTCTGATTATCAATATACATCAAGGCATAACAAGGGCTGTAGAAGAGAAGAGGGAGGACAAGCATTTACTGAGTGCCTACTATGTGCTGGCCACTTTACAGATATTACTTCCTTAGACTCTCACAACAACCCTATAAAGTGGACACTACTATTATCCCACCTTTCAGCTGAAGAAACTGAAGCAAAGGTTCAGTGACTTGCTCAGAGCCACACAAGAGGTTACATGACTTGCTGAGGACCAGACAGCTCACAAGTGTCAGGCATAGGATTGAAACTCATGTCTACACTCACCATTCAGAGCTCCATCTTCTTCATTATGCTGACTTACTGAAACAAAACCCTAATGTCAACTAATTTCCACCTGCAGCTTTGCTGAATGTGATGCCCCACCAAGGATGAACTGATAATCTGTTATCTCATCATTCTGTTAACTCAGTTCTGAATACTCAATACCTTCCCAACTCCCTCAGTCTTCTCTTTTCTCTGATTGGAGGGCTGGAGGTGGAGTACTAAACCTTTCCCAAATCCTTTCTTTATGGAGGGCTGGGATCTAGATTTCCATCTGCAGCTCTGTTTCTCTGTCTCTTTCGGTCTGTCTCTGTGTTTCTTTCTGTCTCTGTATCTTCCTCTCTCTGTCTCTGTCTCTCTCTGTCTCTCGCTCCCTGTCTCTCTGTGTCTCACATTATTCACATATCCGAAAACAATAACGTTTATTTATTTGGTGTGAACCTCAAGAAAGACTGACTCTGCACCTCCTGGAAGACCTTCTCTTCTGAGCTCCTCTTGGGTATTGCCTTCCCTGATTAAATTGTAGGTTCTTTGTCGCCAGAAAGAGTTTTTCTTTTTCTTATTTGTATCCCTGGGGCTTAGCACAGTCCCTGACATGTAGTGGGCATTTAATAAATGTTTATTGTATTACATAGTGCAAGATGTAGTGTGAAAAATATCATTCAGGAAATACACAATCCAAAAAAAAAGTAGATTGGATGGTAATATAGGAAGAGTAGTAAAGAAATATGGGCAGTTCAAGTGTTGAACTATGGCCCAAAGACCTAAAGGAAGGAAAGGACCAAGTACTTACCAAGCACCTCCTGCATGTTATGTAGGGGTAGTTAGGTGGTCTGGTGGCTTGGATACCCAGCCATGGAGGTTGTGATCTTGGGGTGCAAGGGACCCCAAAAGACAAAAGCAAAAGGGTGCAGGTTTGCCTTGAAAGAATTCAACCACTCAATCCTTCTTTCAATCTACTAGGTTTATTGTATGGCCAAAAGAAATGGTGGAATTTCAAAAATCTAAGTTATTTGTGATGCCAATACAAGCAGACAGATTTTAAGAATAGGAGCAATTTAATGGGGGAAAGATGGACACTTTTAAACTGAAAGATTGGGGGAAGATCTGGATGGGATTAAGGAGTGGTTAATATCCTGGAGTGGGGCCAGGTGCAGACATTGAGGGCCACAATGAAAAGGCAATTTTAAAAATTGGGTGATGGGATGCGTGATGCCTCAGGTGAATGCAAGAGACTTGATTCAGGGACCTTGGGGTCTACTTCACAAAGACATGGTCTTTCCTTTTAGGGGTCCAGTGTGAATCCCATCCCCATCAACTTAATCCTGCTTACTTCAGTTTTTTTCATCTGTAAAAATGGCTGAAGAAGGAAGTGGTGAACCACTCCCATATCTTTGCTAAGAAAACTCCAAATGGGATCGCAGAGAGTCAACTCAACAAAAAAAAATGTGCCAGGGACAGTGCTAAGTGCTTCACAGACATATAATGTCTGTGACTTTCTATTCATAATTTGGGGGAGGACATGGATGAGAGTCACATAAGATGGGCAAGTACAGAGGGATAGGTTTAAGTACAATTGGAAGATTTAGCTGCATCAGTGAAATCATTGATCCACTGACAGTCAGAAGTGGGTGATGTCTATTACTTTCCACCTGCAGCTTGGCTGAATATGACACCCTACCCAGGACAAAATGTTAATCTGCTTTCTCATCATCATTCTGTTAACTTAGTTAACATCAACATCATCCCAACATTAAAGATGGAAAAATGGAGCATCTTGCTCATTGCCATATTGGAAAGAATCACTGAGCCAGATAGAATTGGAACTGTTAAACTCTAAATTTCAGCTCCTAACTGTCAGCCCAGTGCACTTTCCACCATAGTGCTTCATTTCTTGTATCTTTATTTCCAATGATTGATTAAATAAAAGGATTGTACGCAGCAATGATCCAATAATAATAATTATTATCATTATGGTTCTTCACAAGAAAAAAATTATATTAATTAAGGATGCAAAAAAGAAAAACATGGAATGGGCCTCCTCTTAAAATAACAAGTTTACAATCCATGGAGTTCTCCAAGCAAAGATACCAATCATGTTTCACAGAAAGGACTGGACCAGATCACTGATAAATTGGAGGGCCAATTAAATCCAATCCAAATTGGATTCCCATAGGTTGGGAATCAAGAGAACTGTGTTCTAATGTGGACCCTGACACTAATTTGTTGCATGACTTTGGCCAAATAATATCAGCTCTCTCCCTCAGTTACCTACTCTGTTGGACTAGAAGATTTCTATCATTCCATGATATTTACAATGGGTCCCTTACACCTCAGATTTCTGTGCATCTAGGCATGCCTTCAAACAAGCTAGTATACCCCAGCCTTGTTTTCCAGTCTTCCAAACTTCATTTTGATGATGGTCCTTTTTGTTTCATGAACTCTCCACTCCCTCCCCATCACAAAATGTGCATGACTCTGAACTGTGGACTGTTTATTCAGGAATGCTGAACAGGGAGTAATGCACAGTTCCCAGGACCATCTAAAGTCACAGGCTGCATCAAGCTTGGCAGCTGGGAAAAAAAATAAGATGATGACTGCTCCTGTGAAATGCATCATTTATAAGACTGTCTGTGTGCTTTGTAAAGCATTTAATCTGCCTGATTTGCTGGCACAGACCAGAGAATAACAGCTCCTCCTCCTCCATTTCTTGCTGCCAGTTCAGGCCTTGCAGCCAAAGGCATTTATTAAGCATTTACGTCTGAAAGACGTGCAAAGAAATAATGATGGCTCACACTTGCATCCAGTTAATGTTTACAAAGTGTTTTAGATGCATTATCTCATATTAAACTCCTGACAGCCCTGGAGGTAGCTACTGTGGGGATTATCCTTCAGATTTTAGAGATGATGAAAGTAAGGGTCAGAGGCCATAATTGACTGCAGCTGGGTCACACTGTAAATAAACACCCATGTTGGTTTTGGACAACACAGGTAATAAACAATCATTAGCAAACAGGTTCTCTGGCTCCAAATCCACAGTTGTTTTTTTTTACTGTGTCATGCTATGTGTTATAGTATCTCATTTAACCTTCAAACATCTCTATGGGTCCTATGGGTATTTTAATGCCCATTTTAGAAATGAGGAATCTGAGGTCTGGAGATGTTACATGATTTGTCCACGAATCTTCAGTTAGTAGGTGTTAGAGGCAGGATTTAAACCCTAATCTTCCAAACTATCATTAGTTTGGCACTCAGAAGACAATGCCATGTCTTTCATTAATCATATTTAAGGTTCTTCTAATGGTGCTGTTACTGTATTCTAAAGGGGAAATTGAGCCTTGGTAAAAGGCAAATGAAGCTGGTGTTATACTGAGATGAGTTGACCCTGAACTCATTCAAGCTAAAAAACATAGAATAATAATATTAGGTTGGCTTAGAAGGGTGGAGTTGTAAGGGACCTTAGAGAAAAGGTATGATGGTAAGAAGAAACACTATACAATGGAAAGACTTCGGAGGCAGAAAATGAGGGTTTAATCCTGCCCATATCCCTTTACTAGCTAGGTAAACTTGGGCAAGTCACAAGGTCTCTGTGTCCTTATATTGAAATTAAAGGGTTGGAATATATGTCCTCTGAGGTCCCCTCCAGATCAAGGAACTGTGATCTCCAGGCCATTTCTTAATTCAATCCCCTCCTTTACAGATGAGGAAACGGTGAAGCTGAGCAAAGTTAAGTCACTTTCCGAGGGTCACAAAGGTATTAATCATGAGAAGTGTGTATATCTATTTTAAAAAATCACTCATGTCTGTTTATAAATATAATATAGGACACAAGGCAGCTGGTTGTGTAGTGGATAGATCACTGGGTCTGGAATGAAGACTTTAGTTTAAATCTGGCCTCAGATATGTACTAGCTATGGACTAGCCTGGGCAAGTCACTTCATCTAGGTATGCCTTGGTTTCCCCAACTGTAAAATGGGGATAATAAAAGCATCTACCTTGCAGGGTTGTTGTGAGGATCAAGTACAAATAATATTTACAATAGCTTTTAGTGCCATGTCCAGCACATAATAGGCACAATATAAATGCTTATTCCCCTTCCCCCTTCCCAGAAAAGGTTGTCACTTTCCAGTATATCCATTCAAGAGTTAAATGGTAAAGCAGTAGACTGACTTAGCCAGCTTATTTTATATGCTAATACTCTGGACAAAGGGACTCAGAGTTTGGGCCAAGGCTAAGAACAAAGTTCAGAGACCTATTTAACAAGCTGGCAAATGGAATCAGACCAAGTCTTTTTTTTTTTTTTTTTTGCATTATGTGCAAGAAGATATCCTCTTGGTGAAAGTATGCTGAGTTAGGAGTGATAAGACATAGGGCCAGATTTCAGCTTGGCCACTTCTGCCTGAGTCACCTTGGGCAAGTCATTAAACATCTCTTTTCCTCAGTTTCCTCCTTCATGAAGTGCTGGGACCAGCTGACTCCTAAATCCATGATCCTATAATATAGTGAAATGATGTTTCCTCTGAACTTGGCACGATCCTCAGACAGGAATCTCCTATTCATTTTGCTGAGTCCCCATCCCTCCAGCTAAGGTGGCCCCCAACCACAGGATCTGAGAGATTCTGGAAAGATTCTCAATCAGGAATAATGGGAAACAAGGCAGATAAACTATGAGTGGATTCATGTCTCCAGAAAGCGATGACTCAGCAGGAGTGCAGCCTCTATCTTCCTGACGCTCTCAGCTTCCCTGAGGCTCAGCATGCCAGGGCCTAGTGTCTACCTCATCCGGGTGATAAATTGTGCCAGCAAATTCATTAGGTCTGCAATTAATCACCAGTAGTAAAAGAGCCTATTAAAAGTCCTTGGGAGCCCCTTCATAAACCCAAGACCTATTAAGGCCTAGATTCTTCTCTAGCCCAGTGTTTCCACTGAAAAGAATTCAAGCTGTCTCTCAAGAGACGTCCATCACAGAATTTTGGAGTTGGCAGCCACCTCAGAAGCCAAGGAGGAAAACTCCCACTGGGACCCGAATCCCTGCAACAACATAGGTAGCAAGCTTTTATCCAGCCTTTGCCTAAAAGCCTCCAAGGAGGAGAATCTCACCATCTCCCAAAGCAGCTCATTCCCCTGGGGGTCAGCTCTCATTCCCAGGAAGTTTTTCCCGATCTCTTCCCTAATTTGATTTTTTTTGCAGTTTCCTCCACTGCTCTGACATCTGAGGCCCAATGGAGTAAGTCTCATCACCCTCTGATTCTATTACAGCTTGAAGATATCTATTCAGTGTCCTGAGTTTTCTCTTCTCCAAGTTAAACACTTAAGAATTTCTTCCATTGATCCTCGTTTTATACAAAATCAATGCTCTCCACCATGCTGATTGCTCTCCTCTGGATTCTCTCATCTTCTTAATGAACTTTCAGAACTCTGAACCGCAGAACCAGAGATAAGACTCCAGATATGCTTCCAAAGAGACAAATAGCTAAATCCCTATGCATACAGCATTTTTGAAACCTTAAGGTTCAGTATAAGAGCTAACTATTGTTCTTCAACTTCTTATTCCTGGATTTCTTATTGCTGTCTCTGGGAATCTGTGCCTAAGTGAGATAAGTCTCAAAGGGAACTATAAGATCATAGAATATACTTGGAAGGGATTTCATCCAAATCTTCCTTCTACAAAAAGAGAAACTTCGATCTGAGGGAAGAAAAGTGACTTGGCCAAAGTTACATAGAACCAGATCTGGAGCTAAAACCCATTTTAGTTGGGCTGGATTCATTAGCTGCTCTGTCTGGAAGCACTTGCACTGTGCTCTGACTTTCTAATATCTTTTAGAGTCTGATTTTCTTTGGGCTCTTTTCCACATGGAGCAGAATCTCAGCAGCCGTCTTTGATAACAATAACTGACCTTTACAGAGAGCTTGAAAGTTTTCAAGGTGCTTTTCATCCACCTGAACCTCACAAGGACTTGGTGAAGCAAAGCCAGCTCCTTCCACTTACAGTCACTATAGCTATCAGCTTCTATTCTCATTTTTCTGAAGAGGAAAATGGAGCTCAGAGAGGTTACGACATAGGCAGCCAATGTAAGAGGTGGACTTCAAACACCAGTCTTCCTAATGCTGCATCTGGCACGCTGTCCTCTACACCATGTGCTTTGGTTACTAAGTGGGAAAAAAAAAACTATTCTTACATAACTGGAAAAGACAAATAACTTTTCAATGCAGTCAGCCAGAGTCTGGTTAAATGTAAAGAGGGAAGGGTCTTTGTGGCACATATTTATGCAAGAAATCATTCGGCACTCTGCCTTCTCCCTCATATCCATAATTGAGTTGCCAAATCCTTTCCATTCTACATCAATGTCTCTCATATCTGTCTGTTTCATCAGATTTACACCATGACCATCCCTGGCGCACAGAGGACCTCATCACTTCATACCTGGACTATTGAAACAACTTCCTAATTAGTTTCCCTGCCTTCAGTTGTTCTCTTCTCCAGCCTACCCTCCACATAACTGCTAAATAGATACATAGTGCAAGATCTATCCATGTTAGACCCCTGCTCAAGAAGATTCAATGACTCCTTATTATCTTTAGGGAAAGCTAGAACTTCATTGTTTTGGAGTTTAAGATTCGATTGTGAGCTCCATAAGAATAGGAACTGTCTTTTGTCTCTTCATATCCCCAGTAATTAACAGTACCTGACACATAATAGCTACTAAGTGGACAGAGTGCTGGTCCTGGACTCAGAAAGATGTGAAATCAAATCCAGCCTCAGACACTGACTAGCTGTGTGATGCTGGGCAGGTCACTTAACCCAGTTTGCCTCCATTCCCTCATCTGTAAAATGAGTTGTAAAAGGAAATAGCAAACTGCTCCAGTATCTTTGCAAAGAAAACCCCAAGGAGGGTTGTGAAGAGTCGAAAATGACTGCACAACAAAAATCAATGTTTATCGATGGATTCATTTATTGATTTAAAGTCCTTCACAATCTAGCTCCAACCTCTCTTTCCAGGGGGATTATATTTAACTGTAATGTACAATTGAAACATCTCAACCCTGTACTATTTGTATAAGGAATCAACAATCAAAAAGGAAGTAGACAACGTAAATGGCATTGACCACCATTTATAATCATTTTACCCAGAAGTTTTCAGATAGAGATTGGACCTGTGTATTCATTGGCAGAAAAAATTCTAATGTGAATAAACTTCTTCTCTCAAAACAAGTCCCCTCCCTTGATGTACCTAGTTGTCTTGGACACTGAGAAGTTAAATGAGTTGCCAAAGATTATATGCATGTCAAAGGTTAGATTTGAACCTAGGTCTTCCTGGTTATAAGGTCAGCCTTTTATCCACTAAGCCACAATGTCAAAAGCTTAACTGATGTAAATGAATTTCAATAACAAGAAGACCAGAGGATCTCAAAAGCCACTTGGTCAGCAAACATCTGATGCACTTGCCAAATGGAGAGAGAAGGCTGCCAAAGGTGACAACAGGTTCAAACATAAACTAATTTGTGAAGTCAGACAAAGAAAGATGATGGACAGTGATGGATGGTATCATCTTGTAAATCAGAGGGAAGCAATGGAGGGTAAAATCAGTTTGGCAAGATCACAAGCTCAGCAAAGTCATCCCAAGGGCATTAAAGACTGAAATGGAAAGGGAACAAGAGGTAGAAGAAAAGGGGAAGATATTTATCACACTAATTATCTTAAACTATTCTCTCCATCAAAGACAATGGAAGTCCCACACTTGGAAATATAACAGGATAGTCCTGCATGTGCTTAAGGAGAGCCACTAAAGAAAACAAAGATGGGGAAAGCAATCAATAAGAATGTGTGTGTTTGTCTGTGTGTGTGTGTGGTGTGTGTTGGAAGATGGGGAACTCAGTTTGCTGGAGGCAACACATTGTGAGGGTATCAGGGGATCTATAAATAAGGTAACTGAAGTAGGAAAAACATGGAAAAAATATTAGACCTTGAAAAAGGTGATTGAGAACATTAATAGCTATAGTTTTCAATGCTTACTATTTCATCTATGAAAAAAATGTATGTAATTTCTATGACCATGTCAAAGACATCTGAGGTGAGGGTATTAAAAGGGAACAAGTAGGCTTTCATAAGAAGTATTCAAAAAATGGACCAATCTTTACCATGTAAAAACCATCTCAAGAATGTAGAGACTATAAGATTCCATTTTGGTTCATTATTAATTGATTACAAAAGGCACAAGTCAGTAGAGCAGAAAGTTGATATGTAGACTTTTTCCAACAAGGTATCTTCCAAATCTATGTCAATATCCTCCAAAGTTCTTGGATAAATGAAATAAATTTACAAATTTACTTGTAATAATGAAATAACAAATGAAATAACTCTGTTCAATGACCCTGTGATGAGAAATGTCAGGTAAGGCACAATCCAAGTTGATCTATGATGACCACAGTTCTTTGCCACTCAAACTGAGTAGATACTGTACAGAAACAGAAAAATTTATAGAGAGTTTCAGTGGAAAGAGTGAAGTCCTCCAGATGCCCCTGTTTGGGAGATGATATTATACTGATTTCATCCAGTTCCAGAACAGTATACAATCTTTTCTAGAAGAGATTCATAAACACTCAAGAGTCTGGTCTGATCGTCCATTAAGAATGTCCATTGCCCAGATTTCAACATGCATTTGGATGGACAGCAAAAAGAGATAGTCTATCAGTATGTATTTCTGAGACAAATTGGACAGATGAATATGTGGGCCCAGAGTTGAACCAGAGGAGGAAAGGGAGCTGGATTGCATTTAGCAAATTGCAAAGCTCCTTTAATGTCTACAAGTTCCTAATGAAAGCAAGGGACCATCTTCTCAATAATAGCCTTCAAAAAGTGTTCTCACTTGGCATTGAGCCATAAAACACAACTGTATTTAAAGAATTCAATATGGATATTACACAAAGGACAATAAGGAGTCACATGGCAGTGTGAACCAGCAGACTAAAACATATAAGCAGCAAGAAATTCAAAAGAAAAGAAAAAATATTATCAAGGAATTATATGATGAGAAGTAGGGCTGGTCATGTGACAAGAGTAATGGATGACAGGTGGTCAGACAAAAGAATTCATTGGTATCCTATTGATAACAGGAAAAAACAAAGAAGATCTTCAATATGTTGGGTAGACACCCTGTGGCAGAATTGTAGGAAGAAATGAATGAGAGTCACATGGGATGGGGGGAACAAGAGAACAGGCATCTAGGAGTTATAAACTTCATTGTTCAGGAGAATTCCCAAATCCATGAGATCCATCAAAGAATCTTGAGCATCTATGAGTTGATTGAGAAATGCTACCATGCCTGGACAAAAATCATTTGTTTGAATGAGATCAGGGTTTCCAAGCATTTTGTGAAAAAAGAATACTAATGATAATGTGCCCTCATTTGCAGCTACAAAGTCAGCAAAGTGTCCAATGTAAATTATCAGATCTAAGCTGTCCATTAACCTTGAGTGATAGGTCAGACAGCTATTAATAATGCTAATAAGCATGATGGATGTGCCTTGAACCCAGATTTTACTGCCTTCGAGTCTAGCACTAAGCATGCTACACTATGTAGTCATCTGGAAATATATTCCATTTCTAGTCAGATATAAAATCACTTGCTCGGTAGGACTAAGGGAAGAGGCTAGTAGCCCTAACTCAAAAGTTACCAAAGTGGGTGATACTACCCCCTAGGGAGCACTAGAATGATCAGGGTGGGGGGAGGTAGCTTCAGGTGCAATTTGGTGGCATTGAATAAAAATAAGGGGGCAGTAGAAGTATAAGGAAATTCTGAAAAACTGCATGTATACATTTCATCTGCTGTATAACAGAGTTAAAGTCATAGTGATTACATTATTTTCTATAAACACACAAAATAAAAGTTATAACCAATCAGTGGTCAAGTCCACCAATGGATCTTAACAAGCAAGTGTCGGCAGACAAGCATGTTGCATGTTGTCAGAAAATCCAGCAAGCATTGGCAGGAATGTTTGTGCCTAATGACTTGCTTATGATACAATACTGTACAGTTACATGACAAAATATTGTGTCATCAAAATTTCGATGCAGGAAAAAAGCCACAAATTTACAATAAATTATTAAATCCAAGATGCATCATTTTTTTAAACGATGCAAATTCCCCCCCAAAAAAATGTTATAGTTAAAGGAACTAAATTTAAGGGGGTGGAGGAGGCCTGAGTACTTTTTTGAAGGGATGGTAGGTCAAATAAGTTTGGAAACCTCTGCCCTAACTGGCTAAAGACCCTAAGGGCAGTGGCAGAATTATGTATGACTGTCATCATGTATTTCTTATGAGAGCATCAAGCAGAGGTGATTGGGGTTAGTTATGGAGCCAGCAAAGCTTCCATATTCACCAGAAGGATGTGGTATCCTAGCTGTGGATCTTCAACTTAGGAATAATTATTGCATCTGACTACTTTGTGTACATTTTCTTTGGATTCGTATATGTTAATATATCCATGTCCCATATATAACATAACATAACATATATAACTAACATAACACATATAATATAATGTAAATTTGTGCATATATGTATGCATATGTATATGTATATACATATATGTGTGCCTACTTTTTTTTCCCAAGGAAAATTTAACTCCATTTGATTAGCAACTGTTTCCAACTTTGTGCACCCACTTAGCCTCAGAGGTGATTGTTTGAAAGGATAAGAGTGACCCTGCTCAATCTTGAACTCCGGGGCCTCCCTGGTACTTCTTTTTTTTAATTTTTTTTAAGTAGTTGGGGTTAAGTAACTTGCTCAAAGTTACACAGCCAGCTATTTATGGATGTGGTGCTGAGTATCTGAGCCCGGATTCGATCCCAGATCATCCCGACACTGGAGCCGGTGCTCTTACTCGCTGAGCCACCTGGCCGCCCCCTTCTTCTTGACCCATGTTTTGCATTTACCTCTTTGTTTATATCCTGTCTCCTTCATTAGAATGTAAGGTCCCTAAGGAAAGAAGGGCAAGAATCCTCAAAAGTTTTTTTCTTTCTTTTTTTTTTGTTTTTCCTTGTATCCCTATTGCACAGTTCCCAGAAAAAAGTACTTTTAAATGCTTACTGATTGATTGAACTACAAGCAGCAGGTGACTGGCTTAAACTCTTCTCATTGCACTGCACCATACTAAGTATCTGTGGTAAAAATCAATTTGGGAGGGGCCTCTTGCTTGTGGGGATTTTCTTGAGATCTGTGGAGACTTCCTTGGTTGAAGTCCAGAGGCCACAGAGGGGAGAGCTGCCATAGGAATGTTGAGCATAAAGGATGTCTGAAGTATATTCTTCTTGGATAAGGTTTAGAAGAAGAGAAGAGGATTAGACAGTGTTCTCATATGAACAGTGTGTCCCTGTGGCTTCTAGCAGTGACTGGAGCACAGCAGGGAATTAAATAAATGTTTTTAACTGAAATGACCTGATTAATAAATCAATGTATGTTTATTGAGCTCCTTTTGTGTGTTAGGGGCTGTGCTAGGTGTTGGGCATACAGACAAAGTTGAAAACAATCCCTACCCTCAGGGAGCTAACATTCTAAATAAGGAAAGAAACATCTACACACACAGGTATATGGAAAATAGATGTATAACAGACAAAAGATCATTTGGAGAAGGAGGCATTAGATGTTTATTGTTGTCTGTCCTTCATCCTCAAAGAGGACCAATGATATCAGGATGGCAAATTCTTGACTTACAACTGAATTGGATTTAAGTTAGGCAGAGCTATGCAAAGTCAAGAGCATCAATCTCTTCTCCAGAGTCTTCAAAGTCCAGTGACAAGACATAGGTCAAGATGACTGGCTATGGCCCAGGATGCAGTGGCAAACTTGGCCTTTTTAAGTTAAGCCTAGGTCTCAGCTGAGGCAAAAGGTGGCCTAGTTTGCCTTCATCAAAGAATCAAGGCAGGAGAAAGCATTGGATTTTGAGGCAATGAGTCACAGAAAAGGAGGCTACATGTGCCAGGCACACCAAATCATCACAAACTACTTCAGCCACCACCTCCTCTGAGACGCTGGTGGAAACAATACCAAACCACCTCTCCTTGATCCTAAACACACACATCCATTATCCAGGGGAGCAAGCCATATGAAAATATAAAGACTTAGAAAAGAATATTCTCACCATCTAGGTCTTTAGCCCTGTCAAATGGTTCAACCACAGAAAAGGATCTGGTTTTACCAATGGAAATGACACTAAAGATGCAGCACCATCTGCTCTGTTACTGCTCCCTGGCTCCTTCCATCTGTATATCGGCTGTGTATTGACTACCCTAACTAAGATGGGTGCCTTCGGAGCACAGGCTACCATCCCAAATACATAGCATCATGCCTGGAGAAAGGTAAGTGCTTTAAAAATGGGGAGTTTTTTTTCATTCATTCACTCATGTAGAATATGATATTTGAGCTGAGCCTTGAAGGAAACTAGATATTTAGAGAGATAAATGAGAGGAAGAAATTCATTCCAGGCATAAAGGACAGCTACATCCTCCTCTGAGCCCTTCACAGCATATCAATCCCCTTCTTAAAATGTGACATCCAGAAGTAAATGCAATACTTTGCGGTTGTCCACTGGAGTATGATAAGAAGACCAGTCTGCCCGTAATGATCAGGAGAGGGATCACTTGTTAAGTATTTTAGGAAATCATAGAATTACAGAATTTCAGAGTTGGAAGTTACAACTCTGCCCTTGTTTTCCCATCTGTACTCAAAAAAAACCTCACCTCAAATAACCAAGAACTCTACTTTAAAAAGTACATCCATTAGCTCCCAAGGCAGCCCATTCCACTAACAGATAGCTCTCATTTAAGCAAGCTTTTCCTTATACCAAGCCTAAATTCACTTAACTGCAATACTGACCTTTGGCTCCCAGTTCTGCTCTCAGTAGCCAAATAGAACAAATCATTACCCACTCCATATATTATGACTTTTCACATACCCAGGGAGAATTATCAGGCCCCTTCTTCCCTGGACCTTATCTTAGACTGATTTTCCTAATTCCATAAGTGATCTTTGTGCTATTGTTGCTGTCATTCAGTCACTCAGTGATATCTGACTCTTTGTGACCCTGTGGAAATAGCATGCCAGGACCTTCTTTCCTCTTCTGTCTTTGGAAGTCTGTCCAAGTTCTTATCCATTGTTTCCATATCATATTTATCCAGCCTCGTCCTCTGTCATCCCCTTCTCCTTTTGCTTTCAATCTTTCCCAGCATCAGGATCTTTTCCAAGGAGTACTGTCTTCTCGTTGTGCAGCCAAAGTATTTAAGCTTCAGCTTAACAGGCCTTACAGTAAATAGTCTGAATTAATTTCTTTTTAAGTATTAACTAATTTGATCTCCTTGATGCCCAAGGGACTCTTAAAAGACTTCTCTAGCATCACAATCCAAACGTGTCAGTTCTGTAGCCCTCCGTTTTCCATCTCTCACAGCCATACATGGCTACTGGAAAAATCATAGCTTTGGCTACAAGGATCATTGTTGGCAAGGAGACATCTCTGCTTTTTAGCATGCTGTCCAGATTTGCCAGAGCTTTCCTTCCAAGAGCAAGTGCCTTGGAATGTCATGGCTGCAGTCACTTTCTACAGTGATCTTAGAGCCTAAGAATATAAAATCTGACACCACTTCCATTTCTTCTCCATTTGCTAGGAAGTTATGGGACGAGTTGCTAACATCTTAGTGTTTGTTTTACGTTAAGCTTCAAGCCAGCTTTTACACTCTCCTCTTTCACTCTCATCAAGAGGCTTCATAATTCTTCACTTTCTGCCATCGTGGTGGTATCGTTTGCATATCTGAGACTGCTGATATTTCTCCTGGCAACCTTAATTCTAGCTCTTGATTCATCCAGCCTGGCATTTCACATAATGTACTCAGCATATAAGTTAAAGAAAGAAGGTGACAATATACAGCTTTGTCATACTCCTTTTCCAACCTTAAACCAATCAGTTGTTCTATGTTAAGGTTTATCTTATTTCTTGACCCACACACAGGTTCCTCAGGAGACAAGTGAGATGAGCTGATATTCCTGTCTCCTTGAGGATTTTCCACATTTTCTAGTGATCCACACAAAGGTTTGATTGTACGCCATGAAGAAGAAATAGATTGTTTTTCTGGAACTCTCCTGCTCTCCCCATAATCCAGTGATTGTTGGCAATGTGAACACTTATCATTCTATCATATTTGAGATAATACTTCAGTCCTGTTTTTCTTTCCCCCACCCCCATCTTGACTATGAGGGCTACTCCATTTCTTCTAAGGCATTGTCATCGACAGTAGTATATGGAATGAACGTTTGAATTAAATTCATCCATTCCCATCCATTTAAGCCCACTGATACCTGTTATCAATGTTTAATCTTTCCTTTCTGACCACATCCAGCTTACCTTGGTTCGTAGATCTCCCATTCCAGTTTCCTGTGCAATATTAATCTTTACAGCCTCAGGCTTTCCTTTTTTCACCAGGTGCACTGCTGCTGAGCTTCCTTTCAACTTTGGCCCAACTGTTTCATTCTTTCTGGAGCGCTTTGTAGTTGTCCTCCACACTTCCCCAGTAGTATAGTAGTGGATCATCTCTTTTATCACTTTAATACTGTCCCTGGGGCGTTCTTGGCAGAGATACTGGAGTGGGTTGCTATTTCCTTCTCTAGTCGATCACCTTTTGTCAGAAATCTCCATTATGACCTGTCCATCTTGGGTGACCCTGCATGGCATAGCTTATAGTTCTAATGAGCTATGCAAATACCTCCACCATGGCAAGGTAGTGATCCATGAGCAAGAAATGATATCTATATGACATAAATTAAAGTTCTCCTATCATTCTGGTTTCCCAGGGAGAGTTAGGTGATCTCCTGTTAATCAATGGGAATCCTAGACTCTGGCACTCAGAATTAAACACAATTCTCCAAATGTCATCTGACCAGGGTGGAGTACTGGGGAATTACATCAACTTTCCAAAGCCAACTTCTCTACATGACCCTAGATCTCACCCCTAGCTGTCTTCTACAGATCTCTCTCACTATCTTTTCCCTTTCTCTTTCTCTCTCAAATCTTCAATCCCTCTTAACTACCAGTTACTTCATTGCTGCCTATAAGCAAGCCAAAGTCTTCCCTAACCTCAAAACCTCCATTAGATCTTAGTCTCCTCATTTCTGTTGTCCTATCTCTCTCTGTTTACTGCCAAACACCTTGGGAAAAAAAAAAACATCTATTCAGCACTTAACCTTTCACTAACTTCCTCCTAACTATCTCTCCCTCATTTCTAAATCCTTTGTAATCAAGTAATGATTCTGATCTCAATTCTCAATTGAAACTGTTGACTTTAAAGTTATCAAGAATCTCTTTATGTAATGGCCTCTTTTGCAATCCTCTTACTCCTTGATCTCACTGTATCATTTGGCATAGCTGACCACCTAAATACTTTCTCTTTTCATGACAACTCTCTCTTATGATTCCCCTCCTGTCTCTCCAACTATTCCTTCTCAGTCTCCTCTAATTACTCATCATCCATGTCATACCCTTAAGAGCTGCCCAAGGCTCTGTCATAGGCCACTTTATCTTGTCCCCTCAGTCCTTATAAAGCCACACATGAGCAGCTTTCCAGAGGACTGCTGCTGTGAACAGTTTTTAAGGTCCTTATTACATAGTATAATGAACACTATTTATTCATTAACAAGTAAGAGCAAAACATTCACATAAAATCAAGGTACAGCATTTATAATGTTACAACTTACTACAGAAAAAACAAAATACAGCATTCACAATGACTTATCACTAAAATGACCACATTTTCACCAAAGTGGTCACAGTAGTTTTCAACAAAGTGAAATCATTTTGATGAGGTGCAGGCTCTGGGAAACCCCTTGAACTCTGATTAAATCATCCATTTGATGAGGCATCGTGGCTGGGCCCAAACCTCTGTTACTAGCCTAGCCCTACGTTGTCCATCTACTTCCTATCAAAATATTAATCCACCCTTCAATTGGCCTAGCCCACCATTCCTGTTGACTCCAGGTAGCCTCCAGCAACTTCTCACCCTTGATCATTCATTGACCTCATTAACTCCTCCTGAAAACCCTCCCTAAACTTCTCCTCTAGACCAACCCTAGATTCCTCCCTCAATCTTCCATATACAAGACCCCATCTCACACCACATGGCGTGAGAGCACCACAGAATTTTCTAGCACAGACTTACTCTGTGTCCAATATGAGTGAACTTTCAATAAGCTTTGCTTTTCTTTGGCTGAGAAAAGACTTGAGTTAAATTCATTCAGCAGGACCTGGAATGTTGGTATTTTGGGGTCTCAAGGACCCCTAACCCTAACCTCTTCAGTTTAGTAACTCAATCATTCAATCATCCTTAAGGAGGTTTGCCTCCTTAAGGGACACAAAATGCAAAAGTCAAAGTACTCAACCCCTGGGTAGGACATTCATTTAGTCAATCATAAAGTACAATCACTTATAAATTACAATTCCATCGGTTGCTACTCAAAAGAAAATAACACAGTTCAGCAGATAGGACTTCCAGCTGTCTGACCATTACATCAGTGACTAGTTATTTACCAGAGAGGGAAGCACCAACATCTGGGTTTTCAAAGCTGGGGGGGCCTCAATGGCTGCCAAGAGTCTCATCTGGCCAAATCACAGAAATCTTCCCAAAGTGAGTCCTAAAGCAAAACCTCATAGCAGGGTCAGTCACGACTCAGTATTCATGGAGAGGTATTTTCATCTTGACTCAGGGCAAGCTTTCAGCTTTCATGATTTCCCTTGCATGGTCCCATCACCTACCTGAATTCACCAAACTGTCACCTGGTTCAAAGGCAGACAGCTCCAAGCTCCTTGTCCAGCTCTCCATTCAGTTCCTGTTCTACAATGAAGCTCACAGTGTCCAGTCCACCTTAAATCCTTCACAGTCTCTATTCCTGGGAAGTCAAGGCTTATCAAAACCACAAACAGACAAGGTACCGACACTACAGTCATGCCTCCTCTGGCAGCTCCAGCTGGTCCTCAGAAGTCCTCAGCAGATTGGCTGGCCCTCAGAAGAAGCTCCACCACCACAAATTCCCAGGAAATTCTGACTTTCCCAGCTGGGGTCTTCCCTTATATACAGTATTACTCCTCCCTGTTCAGCCCCTTCCTGTTACATCAGCAAGAGGGTTTCATGCCTTGTGTTTCTTAACAGAAGCTTGATCTAATTTCAAACTAGGTGCTAAGTACCTGTTAGCTTTGCCAATACAAAGGGATCAAATTACATTACTGTTATAATCCTCTTTCTTGGTGATCCTATAAGATCCCATGGATTTAGTTCTCATCTCTAAGAAGACAGCTCTTCATGTTTATATGTCCTAGCCTTTCTCCTGAGCTCTAATTCCATATTACTATCTATTATTGGACATGTGGCCAATGTGTTATAGACACCTCAAACTCAACATGTCAAAAAATTCATTATCTTTCTCCTTCCAAAACTTCTCATTTCCCCAATTTCCCTATTACCATCAGGGGCATCAACATACTCCCAGTCACCCAGGTTTAAAACTTCAGTGTCATCTTCTATTTCTCACTCTTCTAATAAATTTATTATTTATTTCAAACATTCTTTTCCTTTAAAATTTTGAGTTCCAGATTCTCTTTCTCCCACCTACCCCTCACCCACCAAATGAGAAAGCAAACAATATAATATCAATTATACTTGTGAAATCATGAAAAATATTTCCATATTAGCCATATCACCAAAAAGGCAAAAAATAAAAAATAAAATGAGAGAATTATATTTGAACTTTTACTGAATTCATTAGTTCTTTCTCTGAAAGTTAGCATTTTTTCAACCTGAGTCCTTTGGAATTGTCTTGTAAGACTATAATCATTAGAGTAGACAAGCATTTCACAGTTGATCATCATTACAGCATTGCTGCTACAATTCACAACAGTCTCCAAGTTCTTCTCATTTCACTTTGCATCAGTTCATATAGGTCTTGCCATGTTTTTTTTCTGAAATGACTCCCTTCATCATTTCTTATAACACAATAGTACTCCCTTAGAGTCATATGCCAGACTTGTTCAGCCATTCCCCAACTAATTATCATTCCCTCAATTTTCAATTCTTTGCTACCACCAAAAGAGTTGCTATAAATATTTTTGTGCGTTTGGTAGTTTTCTTTTTTCTTTGATGTCTTTGAGATACAGACTTAGTAGTGGTGTTGCTGCCTCAAACAGTATGCACAGTTTTGTAGCCCTTTGGACATAGTTTCAGATTGTTCTCCAGAATGGAGAACAGTTCACCATTCCAACAGTAGTTCATTAGTGTACCTATTACTCCTCATTCTCTCCAGCATTTGTCAACTCTGGTAGATGTGAGGTGGTACCTCATAGTTGTTTTAATTTGCCTGTCTTTAAACAATAGTGATTTAGAGCATTTTTATATGACTATAGATAACTTTGATTTCTTCTTCTGAAAACTGCTTATTCATATCCTTTGACCATTTACCAATTAGAGAATGGTTTTTATTTTTTTATAAATTTTATTTTGTTCTACATATTTGAGTAATGAAGTCTTTATCAGAGAAATTTGCTAAAAAAAACTTTTTGATAGTACTTCATTTCCTGTGGTACCTTTTGGCAAAATATAGTTTTTCCCTGATTATCTCTTTTAATTAGGTCTATTTTTGCTTTTGCTTCATCTAAGATCATGATTTTTGCCCCTGCCTTACTTCAGTTGAAACATGATAGATTTCGTTCCTTTATTTTAACTCTGTGTATGTCCTTTGTTTCAAGTGTGTCTCTTATATACAACATATTGTTGGATTCTGATTTCTAATCCATTCTGCTATCCATTTCTGTTTTATGGGTTAGCTCATCCCATTCACAATAACAGTTATGATTTGTAACTGTGTGTTTCCCTTCATCCAGTTTTCTTCTGTTTATCCTTCTCTCTCTATCCTATCATTTGTCCCATTGTCTTATCTATTATTTCAGAACACTGTGTCTCTTAACCCGACCTCCCTTGCATCATCCCTTCCCATACCTCTTATCAGTTTTCGCTTCAATTTCCCTATTGGGTAAGATTAATTTCTATACCCAGCTCTGTATGTGTGGGCTGTTTCTTCTCTTCTGTAGGTTAAACACCACCCCCCCCATTCTCTCACCACTTCCTTTATGTAACAGGAACTAGCCATCCTTCCCAGAGCATAGTGTCTAGCACAAATTAGGTTCTTCATAAGGGCTTGGAGGAAACAATATCACAATATGAATGATAAGGAAGCAGATCGAAGTGCACTTCCCCAAAGCGCACAGCATTCTGTTCTGCCCCAGTGGTTGATTATTTGATGGGTTCATCATCCTGCTGGCCCACCTCTGGATGATGCCCAGCTTCAAACCACTGTAGCAATAGCATCTCTCAGGCACCTACCACGTACGGACACTGTGCTGGCCACTGGATAGCACGCTTTGGTGGGTACTCAGAAAATGATCTTGTGGCTCTATATATTCATATTGTCATTCAACAGTCAGAAAACAGGTACTTATTATATGTCAGGGACTTTGGTAAGTGTTGTGGATAAAAAGGAAACCTGACCCTCAAAAAGCTCACATTCTAGGGGAAGCCAATAACTATGTTCAAACAAAGTAGATAAAGGATAAATGGGTGATAATCCATAGAAGGGAGGCACTGGAGAAGGGGCCTGGAAAGGTCTCCTCCCCAAGGAGACATTTGAACTGAGCCTTGGAGGAATCCAGGGATTCTCTGAGGCAGAGATAAGAAAGGAGGGCATTCCAAACAGACTGGCCCTTGTAAGAAATTGCAGGTTTTCTGGGCCACAGAGTGTATGGGGGGCAGTAGAACATAACATGACCAGTAAGGTGGGAAGATAAAGGGCTTTAAGTGTCCACTATAGCATTTTCTGTTTGATCTTGGTGGTGCCCCTGGAGTTTATTGTGTAGGGGATGATATGGTCAGTTCTACCTTTAGGAAAATCACTGGTGAAAGACAAGCCTTCCAATACAATGTCAGTTTCCTGAGAGCCGGGTCAGTTTGATTTTTCTCTCTACCCCCAGTGCCCACTGCAGGGCCTGCTCCATAACAGTCCTTTAGTGAAGTTTTTGTTGAATTGACTCAAAAATCCTTCTGGAATTGACTTGAATTCGGTCCACTGATTGAACTGATTCCAAATTTTGATGGAATGGTTGGGCGCTCAGAAAGAGAAGGTATGGAAATGGGAAGAAATGCCTCTGTCTCTTTCTGTGCACAAGTCAGGGAAGGAAGAAACCAAGGTTCAGTGACAGCCTCTGGAGTTTTAGCCCAAGTGGGGCTCATTAGTAACCTTACCTTTGAAACTTTCAGCACCCATCAATAGAGACCTCCTCTGCTGGCAGCCCCATCACTTCCCTTGGGAGAGAAGCCTCATTGCAGCACAGGAGGGATGCTGGGAAAACACAGGGGGAGGCTGCTGCAGGAGTATTCTACCCACATCCCTATTCCACTCAGGGCCAGCCTAGCTGTCTACAGTGTGAGAGCCCAGAATAAATCTGGATCAGATAAGCAGGGCTTTCTGAAGCCAAGAAATGTCAGCAGAGCCACAAGAGTACAATCCTAGAAAACCCAGCTGCCCTTCTGCCTGAAGCAGCCACATGTTGAAGCTTCTGTGCAGGTCTGTGCATGGGTGACTGTGGCCAGACATGCTTATTGATGGATGATGCTGTGAGAGGATGACTGAAGACCCAACCCAAGCCCAGGGAATCTGTCTTTGACTCTACAAACCAGCTTCCCTGGCCTGAGATGGGACAAGGAGGGAGATAATTAATTCACTTTTAATTTAACAGACATAAAGAAAAGCTTGTTAAATAAAAGAGATACAGAATTCATAAGGTGCCTAGAGAGAGCATTTATCAAGGGCTAATTATGTGTCAGGAATTATGTGTACTGAAGGTTGGGGCAGAAATGCAAGTAAGTGAGGTGATCCTTACCCTCAAGGTGTTGACATTCTAGTGGGAAGAGATAAGAAGTAAATGGGTATGGGAAGAGGGAGTTGGAGCTGATCCACATGGAGTGGCATTATTTGGAGGATGGGGGGGTGAAGGCTTGGTTCCAGGCATTACCACCATCATTGCATCTCAATACGTTAAGGTTTGCAAAGTGTTTTTCATGTTATCTCATCTGATCCTCATAATAACCTGGGAAGGCAGGCACTACTGTTACGTCCATTGTGTATATGGGGAAACTGAGGCTGAGTGAGATCAAGTGATGCCCTGGGTCATAAACTAACAAATGTCTGAGGCAGAATTTGAATTCAAGTCTTCGACATCCAACTGCTTTAATGAAGTGAGCTAACCCATCAGAGCCCAAGGAAGCTTCCAGAAATGTCACAGTTTCTGGTAGGAAGGAGGATAATGGTTACACGGCAAATATGTGTCAGAGTTGGGACCTGAACCAGGTCTTGTTGACTCTAAGGTGAGCTCTCCATCCTCTCGAGTTAAGTATACTGCCTCCTTACTACATAGCAATAATAACAGCAGGAAGGCATTACAATTATTCTTATTTTCCAGATAAGGAAACTGAGGCACTGACCTAGGCACAGGGGACACAAATTGAACAAAACTTTCCCCCAATTGAAGGAGCCTACAGCTTGCTTCTAGAGGGGTGCAACACATAACCCAGGCACACAGGTAAACAAGTAGAAAGTGGATTTCTTGTTCAGTTCTTTCAGTCATGCCCAGCTCTTTGCGGTCTTACTTGTGCTTTTCATGGCAAATATACTAGAGTGTTTCTCCACTTCCTTCTCCAGAAGAGTCTACACTGTGATGATTAAAAAGTTTGAGAGACATAGATTCTGGGTACTTTAATCATTTTATTAATAAGGCCAGCAGGTCTTTAAATAAAAGGATGGTCACTTGACCATCTCTCTTAGATCAAAGACCCCTAATGGTGGTAGGGTCACAGTTTATCTGCTCTTCAAAGAGGAGGGATGCCTAATCACCTCTGATTGGTTAATCAAATGGGAAGTGCTTTATCCTGGGATATGTGACTTAGGTCACTCAAATCTTGGTCAAAGAGACATCAATTTCCACGTAACCTGTCTTGTAAAAAGGGAGATCAACATTTGACCCAGGCTTGTCTGAGCATACACAAGAGCAGAAATATACACATTAGCCAAAACTTAAAACTTCTTTTACTATTTGATTAGACCTTGGCTTTGCTAAATCTCTAAGAGAAATTTCCCACACTCATTGATTTATAGATGAGGAAGTAGAAAATGGGGAAAACTTTGGCCCTAATACAATAATTAGTTATTAAAAATAAGAGAGAACTAATTTCTCACAATAGAGGGCACTATTTAAGTGGGAGAGTGGACTAACATTTGGGGTGTAGGAAGAAGGAGTCAGGTCAGGTAAGACTTCTGTGGGAGCTAGAAACTATAGGGACTAGTAGCTGGGACCTCTACCAATCAAAGGTGAGGAGGGAGTATAGCCCAGACATGGGGCACCACCTTTGGGAAAGTCCAAGATTAGGAAGTGTTGGGTGAGGAACAGCTGGTAGGCTAATTTTACCAAAATGGAATGCAAGAAAGGGAGAAATGTTAAATGAGTCTGGAAGAGTAGATGAGAGTCAGATTTCTGAGAGCCTTAAATACTGGGCAAACAGATTGTGTGTTGTGCCTCTGTGAAGCATCTCTCAGATCTATTTCCTCCTCTCTATTCCCATGTTATGGGAATGTGAACTTATGATCTTCCCTGCCCCTAGGACCATTGATAGGCTTAAGTGCACCTGGAGCCTGTGGCGGGAGGCTTGGTTTTCATTGGGCAGTGGGTCAAGAGGGTTGTGACATTCTCTGAGCCAGGAGAAGGCTATATAAATCCTGATGTGAGGCTTTGTTCTGAGGCTCACTTTGGGAAGTGTTGTGTGATTTAACCAGACAAGACTCTGGGCAACCATTGAGCCCCCCAGCTTTGAAAACCCAGATGTTGATGCTTCCCTCTCCGGTAACTGTGACCAGGTATGAATGTAATGGTCAGACAGTTGGAGACCTGTCTGCTTTAAATTTTCCTTTGTCTTCTTGTAACTTCTGCTTGTAACTGTCTGTATACGCTAAAGTTCAGGGTGCTGACTTTTTCCCCTGAACTAGGTAAATGATATGTTTGAATGATTAAAGCAATATTGTTAACCCATTTTGAGTTGCTTTCCTTTAGAAAAGCAGATCTAAGAACCTGTGCTAGCAGCCACCCTGGGGATGCTGGGGTGCTTGCTGCTACATCCCAGTATCACCACCCCAATACAGGACCTTATTATGACTAGCCTGGATAATTGGAATGGCAAATTATCCTGCCTCCACTCCACCTCCAAATACACCATTTTTTCATTCCATTGTCTCCTTAATATTCCTTAAACATAGATCTTTTCATGTCCCCACCTCTGGGCAATATCCTTCAGTGGTTTCCACCTACCAAAGTCAGTTCAAATTCCTTCACATAGCATTCAAAGCCCATCAAAATATCATGCCACTTTGACTTTCCATTTTTATTGCATAGCAGTCTCATTCATGTTCCAGCTAAATGGAACTACCCTCTTATCCCTTAGCACACCCTGACCTTTCCTGCCTCTTTGCCTTTGCTTATCCTTTTCCTTATCCCTGGAATGCTCTCTATAATCCATTTCGTTCATGTTATATCTAGAAGTCTCAGATACCTCAAGGCTAATTGAGCATAACTACAGATAGTTAAAAGTCTCAGAAATGCAGTCTGGGTTGACTCAGAAAGAGCATGTCAGCATACACTTGCCTATACAAGATGCCTGATACTCTAAGGAAAGATATTAAGGATCAACAAAGCACACAGATTCTCAGACAGAAAGAAATAGCCAACCTAATATGAAATTCCTCTTCCCATCTTACTGAATGTCAGTGTACTCAGAGAGTCACTCAGAAACATGTCTGCATAAGAAAAGGGTCCCAAAGATTGTGAAGAAGCATCTTTCCCCATCTATGGGTGGGGAAAAAAAGCATCACTACACATTTTTAGCCAAACCCTGTCAAAGACACTTTATCATTTTAAAAATAAAATAGCATTTTATTTTAAAATATCTTTTAAAAAAGGCAAAGCTGTTGATACTGGAATTGTTTCCTCCTGCCCACCAAGGGACTCTGATTACAAGCAATTTCTAGAATATGTAGCCTAAAATGAATAAAATAAAATTGAATGTAGTTAGGCAAAAACACAAGCTGTTACTAAATAGCAAAAATAAATTCCTACAAGGAGATCTGTGGACAGGATGTGAAATTCTCGGATATGTTTCCACAACATCTTTCAATATTGCACATCGAAGTGAAAAGAGGTGTTAATCAGGTGACAAAAAGAACGTAGATGAAAATAAGACCACTTGCATATGGCAATCCAATACAGGCTTCTTCCAATTTGTTGTTGCTGTTCAGTCATTTTTTCAAGTTGTGTCTGACTCTTCATGACCCTATTTGGGGTTTTCTTGGCAGAGATACTGGAAGAGTTTATCATTTACTTCTCCAGATCATTTTACAGATGAGGAAACTGAGGCAAACAAGGTAAAGTGACTTGTTTAGGGTCACACTTATATTAAGATTTGAACTGAGGAAGATGAGTCTTCCTGACTCCAGAGCCCATGCCCACCTAACTGCTCCTTCTTTCAGTTACATCCTTATAAAAGTAACCTTAAGTCTTAATTGTGTAAATATGAGTTTCCTTAGGTCTCCAGGCTTTCACACATGCCGGTACTTATTTTAGTCTCAGTCTCTCTATGAAAAGTGAATCTGTCAAAACGTTAGTCAATAGTAGGTCATCTAAATCAAGTATCAACCAAGGGCATTGGGTTTTGTCTTCTTCCTTAAATCTTCCTGAACACTGATGCCACTATCACCAAAGTCACTTTTTCTAGCGATGATGTTAGTGGAAGTTAGTCATTGCTTGTTCTTTCACTGTGCCTTCATGATGGCATCTCTTAGGCCCTGGATAAGACAGTCAGAATATCTCTAAATGCCTCTTATGAAAGTCCCCAGTCACAGAAAAAGCATGGGAATATCCTAAAAACCATGAACAGGTCTATGGACAAAACCCTTTTTTTTTTTGCTTTTTGGAGGGTGGAGGGCAGGATAATTGAGGTTAAGTGACTTGCCCAAGGTCACATGGCTAGTAAGTGTTAAGTGTTTGAGGCCACATTTGAATTCAGGGGCTCCTGACTCCAGGGCTTCTAACTCTATTCACTGAGTCACCTAGCTGCCCCTTTGGCCAAACCCCTTTCAATCAATAAAATATTGCCGTTGCCTCTATTTCTGACAAAAAATAATCCCCCAACTTATACTCTCATCTCAGTCCTAACTGTTCAGAGGCTGTTTCCATGGAAATTCTATGGTACACAGTTTGGAGGAATAAAATGTTAAAGGGTTTCTATCGTCCAACATTGCAGTGGTCTTTACCTATAAACCATTGACTGAGTTCAAAGATAATAGTAGTGAAAAGACATGAACATGTGTTAGTTATCTAAAACCTAGGAATCCTTGTCTGCCAGGAAATGCATGCAGTTAGCCAAATCTGACTTCTTTTTTTACACTAGAGAGTCTAATCTTTGTTAGTCTCCCTAATACACTTTCTGATCCCATGCTCATTATGCCACTTACTGAGAAGCCAGCATTGCCTTTTTTTAGTGTTATTGCCAGTTCATCAAGCCTGTCTGACTGAGTTTCTAGCTTGCCTGACAGACATACCCATAGGGAGAATCCATGAGCCACCCAACAAGGTGAGTTTCTGAAGGTAGAATTTGTTGCATTACTCTTGGCAAATCCCATTATTGGTGACAGTGCATATTTTTATTAATATCCTGGTTTACAAACTCTTTGTCTTTACTGCCATATGGCTGGTAGATTGTGGTAAGCAATAACTAAAGTCCTATTATTTTTCTAGTCCTTGACTATAACCTTCAGACTTCTATTCAAGAAGATCTGTGTGGGAATCTTGTGGAAACAAATTACCTCCTTTGGAAAATACCAAGTTTTCTTTCACTGAATGGTAGCTCAGGATGTGGGATTGAGTGGCATTTTCTTGAGAAATGACAAAAACTTGCCTCAAGCATGACAGTGTATCCTTTGAAGTTGATGAATCAGTTAATAACCCATTCTGGTGCTATGCGATGTGACTCTAATTGCTCCTAAGTCTTCTACTTAGATCTCTTTGTGAGCTGTCTCTGGTCACACCCTCAGATATAATCCTATACTTCATACTATGCTCAATTAGACCTACAATAGTGCATTGTTTTGAATTTGGGGTTTTCACTTCCCTAGATATTCAGCTCATAGGAGATTATGGTGAGTCCATAAGTTCTCCTTTCCATAGTGTGATGACACCCTTCCTGGGGGAGGGAGGGACTTCACCAAGGTCTTGACTATTTCCTTCAAGTCAGTGCATATGAGGCAGAAGCAATTCATGTCTCCATCCAGTCATCTTCCTCCCCTAGTTCCAAATGTGAAGACAGGGTAAGGACACTAAGACTCCTCCTTCAGGATACATGAATAATTCAGAGAAGGGAAATATAGAAATCCATATATTTAGGTGCCACGAGTTCCAACAAGATGACAACCTTCTTGAAATCATCTAGGTTCCTGTGACCCATTAAAACTAAAATTGAATACCTAGTTCTCCCCCAGGGTAGAGCCCAAGTTTTCCATGTACATACCACTTTTTATACGTATTTGTTTTGCTTCCTGATTCAATCACCAGAAGTAGTGCGTGATTAGGAGGTATACAGCCTTGGGTTTTGGCCAGTCCTCCATTTCTGGCTATTAGACTGTGAGCTCCCTGAGGACAGGGACTATATATTTACCTCTCTTTGTATCCCAAGGGCTTAGCCCAGTGCCTGGGACACTGTAGGTATTTAATAAATGCTTGTTGATGATGCAGACAGTTTTGAATGAAGTCCCCTAATATGTACCTCTAAGGCACAAAAAATTAATGAGCTATAATTCAGATGTCCCAGTCAGGGTATGACCATGAAAACTCTCCTGAACGTCATGATAACCCCTCTCTGCTCAAAACTCCCCATTTGTATGATAGCTGCTTCTTCAACCACTGTAAAAGGGTTTTGGTCAGAATTTCTGCCAACATTTTGAGACCAACTATCTATAAAATTCACTATATATCAAGGCATGAACACTTGTTGGAAGTGTCCAGACCTGAGCTATTGTTATTTATATTTTTATTCATTCTATCTACTTATTTGGGTATTTATTTATAATACTGCGCTGTTTCTCATAAAATACATATGTACTCTGTGTGTCTCTGTGTCTCTATCTCCCTATCTCTGTCTCTCTATTTCTGTTTCTCTGTCTCTCTGTTTCTGTCTGTCTCTGTCTCTCTCTCTTTCTTATATATTCTCTCTATCTCTGTCTCTCT
>NW_027185697.1:17934746-17943871 GCF_028583685.1 Petaurus breviceps papuanus | reverse complement strand
TCTGTCTCTCTCTCTTTCTTATATATTCTCTCTATCTCTGTCTCTCTCCCTCTTTCTACATATATATAAATATGCACAAATATATACTTGCTTGTATATACATGTACATATATTTATTCTATATATTTATATATGTATACATGTTACATAAGTATATGTATAAATATGTTTATATCTTTATATATGTACACATTTATATTTCTATAGGATTAATCATCCTCCCTGACTAAACATGAATCTCATGAAGGTTATATAGTTCTCATGAAATTCATTTTGCTATAGATTAATCATCTATTCTGCACATTCCCTCTGTTGATTAGCTCCAATTTATCCTGTAAATAGCACGTTTGTACCTTGTTGTTTGCAGGTTCTTTTCCCACTAGACTATGAGCTCCTCAAGGGCAGAGATTGTCTATTGCCTTTGTTTGCATGCCCAAAATTCATCCTAGTGCCTGACACATAATAGACTCTTAATAAATATATATTGACTGATGGACTGATTGCCAGGCAAGGTGCTAGGCACTGGGGTGCTGTAATGGAAATGCAAATTTAAAGATCTTCCCTGCCCCTAGGCTAAAGTGCACCTGGAGCCTGTGGTGGGAGGCTTGTTTTTCAGTAGATACTTTTTGATTGGCCAGTGGGTCCAAAAGGTTGTTACATTCTCTGAGCCAGGAGAAGGCTATATAAGCCCTGATGTGTAGCTTTGTTTTGGGACTCACTTTGAGAAGTGTTCTGTGATTTGATCAGAATTCTGGGAAGCCGTTGTTGAGAGTCCCCCGGCTCTGAAAAACCCAGAATGTGGAAACCCAGATGTTGACTGGGTATGGATGTAATGGTTGGACAGTTTGGAAATCTGTCTACTTGATGTTTCTGTCTTGATAATTATGCCTGTATACTTTGAGGTTCAGGGTGCTGACCTTTTCTCCTGAACAAGGTAAACGATATATGTCTGACTGATTAAAGTAAGCTTGTTAACCCATTTTGAATTGCTTTCCTTTAACAAAGCAGATCCAAGAACCTGTGGTAGCTGCAAACCCTGAGGACGCTTGGGGTGCTTGCTGCTACAGGTGCAAACATGAACACTAGTATTAAGGGTACCCTCTGCCTTCAAGGAGTTCATATTTTATTGAGGAGATACACTATAATAACAAATACCAAAGTACAGAGAATATCCAAAGCAAAGCCATGGTGGGAAAGCACTAATGAACTGGGGTGTCAGGCCAAGCCTCAGTGAAGAGATGACACCCAAATTGTGCTTGGAGGAAGCAACATTCCAAGGTTCACAAGATTACTCATGGGGAAGCAAATCAAAGACCACTCCCCCAAAGTGCACAGCATCCTATTCTGAGAGGGGAGGGTAGAGGTCCCCCAGTAGCATGGTTTTGTTATCTATTTCTTCCTAAAACTCCCTTAACTTCTCCTCTAATAATCTGGATGCTATTCCAACTTGGTGCATATAGGTTTAGTATTGATATTCCTTCTTTGTCTATGATTCCTTTTAGCAGGATGTGGTTTCCTTCCTGATCTCTTTTAATCAGATATATTTTTGGTTTTACCTGTGTAAGGTCAGGTTTACTACCCCTGCCTTTTTTACTTCAGCTAAAGCATAACAGATTCTGCTCCAGCCCCTTACCTTTACTATGTGTGTGTTTCTCTGCTCCAAGTGTGTTTCTTGTAAACAACATATTGTCAGATTCTAGGTTTTGACCCACTCTGCTATTTGCCTGTGTTTTAGAGGAGAGCACATAACATTCACAGTTATGATTACTACCTATGTACTTCTCTCCATCCTAATTTTCCTCCAGTTCATCCTCTCTCTTTTCACCCTTTCCCTCCTTCACCAGAGTTTTGCTTCTGACTGCCATGTCCCCTGATCTGCCTTCTCTTCTTTCAGTCTCCCTTCCCTTCCCACCTTTTACTTAATCTCCTCCCTTCCTATTTCCTTGTCAGATAAGATAGATCTTTATATTCTCCCTCTCTTTGAACAATACTGACAAGAGCGAGGTTCAAATGATGCCCAACACACACCCTCCCATCTTCTCCTCCACTGTAATAGGTTTTTCATGCCTCTTCATGTGAAATAATTTACCCCATTCTACCTCTCCCTTCCTTTTGTACACAGCATCCTTCTCTTTCTCATTCCTATGTCATTTCCTCAAATTCACCTTATATCTACACCCTCTGTCTATGTATATTCCTTCTAGTTGTACCATTAGTGATACAATTTTTTAAGAATTTCAAGTATCATCTTCCCATGTAAGGCTGTAAACAGTTCAGTTTTATGGAATCACTTATGTTTTCTTTTACATTTATACCTGCTTATGCTTCTCTTGGGTCTTGATATTGGAGATCAAATTTTTGTTTTAATTCTAGTCTCCATTTGAACGCTTGAAATCCTTCTACTTCATGGAATAACCATTTTTCCTTTGATGTATTATGCTTAATTTATCAGGTATGTGATTTTTGGTTGTAGTCCTAGCTCCTTTGCCTTCTGATATATCATGTTCCATGACTTCTGCTCTTTTAATGTTGCAGCTATTAAGTCCTGTGTAATCCTGATTGTGGTTCCCTGACATTTGAATTGTTTCTCTCTGACAACTTGCATTATTTTTTCCTTGACCTCATAGTTCTGAAATTTGGTTATAAAGTTCCTTGGGGTTTTATTTGGAGATCTCTTTCTTGAGGTGATTGATGAATTCTTTCAATGCCTATTTTTCCTTCTGGTTCCAGGATATCAGGGTAGTTTTCCTTGATTATTTCTTGAAAGATGCTGTGCTGGTACTCCTGTTGATTATGGCTTTTAGATAGTCCAATGATTCTGACATTATCTCTCCTGGATTGATTTTCCTGGTCAGTTGTTTTTTCCCATGAAGTATTTTACCTTGTCTTCTATTTTTTTATTCTTTTGAATCTGTTTGATTTGTTCTTGATGTCTCATAGAGTCATTAGTCCACACTTACCCAATTCTAACTTTTAAGTTCTCCTCAATTAGCTTTTGTACTTTCTTTTCTATTTGGTCAATTGTACTTTTTAAGGAGTTGTTTTCTTCAGTGGATTTTTGTATCTGCTCTTCCATTTGACCAATTCTGCTTTTTGAGCAACAACTATTTTCTTTTTCCAAGCTGTTAGCTCTTTTTTTCATAATTCTCTTACACCACTCTCATTTCTTTTCTCAATTAATCTTCTACTGCTACTGTATTACTTCAAGCTCCTTTTTGAGCTCTTCCATGAGTCGTTTCTGGGCTTGAAACACTTTGCATTTTTCTTTGGGGTTTTGGCCATAGGTCTTTTGACATTGTAGTCCTCTTCTGAGTTTGCATCTTGATCTTCCCTGTCATCATTAGAACTTTCTAAGTTCAGATTCTTTTGTTGTGGTGGTGGTGGAGGTGGTGAATTTGAGCACTGCTACCTGAGTGGAAAGGGCACTGTCTCAGGATTCTTGTGTCAAGGACTGCATGCCCTGCCTGTTGACCTGTTGCTGCACTTATGTTTCCCTGAGGCCCATGGGGGACCCTTGTGTCTGGTGCTGCACTGAAGGGGTAGAATGAGTGTAGTTGGTACTGCTGGAGATGGTAGGGATCTGGCAGCTTACCTGGTACTGAGCCAAGTTCCTAGTGCTTCTGTCTGGCATATGCTGAGTCCATGTCTACTGGTTTCCCCAGAGCTACACTGAAGTACTTGGCAGTTTTGAGAGCTGGTGTCTGCCCGTTCCCTTGCCTATGCTGAGGCACAGTTACATTCATTTAAAACTATCCCCCCAGACCAGGGTGGTACAGCAGAAAGAGGACACTCAACTTAAAATCACAGGAGTTAATAACCCAGTTCTGTCATTTATCACCTATGTGACCTTATCAAGCCATAAAACCTCTCTGGGTCTCAGTTTCCTCATTTATAAAAAGGAATTGGATTAAATGGTCTCTAACACCCATTCTATGAGCTTTTAATTCTTCTTTTCATTCTCCTGAATCCCAGTGTACCCCCTCATCATATTTTTAATATCACCATTACTGCATTACATTAGCAAGAGGACTACCCAAACACTTCTCTGAACTCACTCTTAAAGCACATGAAATTTCACAGCAGGAACTAATCAATTAATAAGGGCTCCTCATAATTCTCTTATGAAAAAACTATTTGTGACTAATGGATGAATGAATCAATGAATGAATGAATAAAAAAAACATTTAATAAGCACTTTCTATGCACCAGTCACTGTATTCAGCACTGCAGATATACACAGAAAAATCAAGACAGCCCATGCTCTCAAGGAAGTTATAGTCTAATAAGGGAAGGTGACATGTATAGGGAAATGGTGATCAGAGAGAGATCTTTTGGTCGGAGTGTCACAAGGATGGTAAGTAGAGTCATAAAGCAATTGAATGATCTGAGGGAGTGAGGCAAAATCTTCAAGCCACTACCTTTCAGAACTCAGTGTTTTCCCTCATGATTTCATAAATATGCATCATGATGGAATCAAAACCTCACATGGGATCGAAGTAGGGCCACATGATGAAAAAAAAATGGAAGATCACCCCAACCTCTCAAACTTCTCTAAGATGAAAAATTTTGTTCTAAAAATAAAGCATTGTCAGCTATCTTTGTGGTCTAGGATGCCAAAAACCCTTACAAGGCAAAAAAAAAAAATACTACGAACTAACACTGAACTCAGACTCCAGTACCCATGCTGCACAGACCCACCCACACACTTTCAACAGAATTAAACTGTCTCCCCACCCTTGCTCCTAGTGCTAAGCTGGTTTTCTGTGTTGCAACAGAGATCTACTTCAGATGAGTAACAGATCAAGCAGAGCAGGCCACATGTCTGGGCCTGTAACACAGTTCAGTGCTGATCCCCACCCCTCAGGGCTGCAGAGACCCAAACTCCAAGCCACAGAAATTTTCTCAGGCTGTGGCACTTGACCATGTTCTGTGTCACATTGAGGGGAAGAAACCATTGTCATAGGGGAGCAAGTCAGAAAATGAACAATAAGATAAAATAAGAGGGAGAAAGAGTGAAATTACCAAAGATCTCAGGAGAAAGAAAACTCAAAGATCTTAAATATAAACAGATAAAACAACAAGTGTGATATTACCAACAGAAGGAAATATGACCTCTACATCTAGCAAAAAAAAAAAAAATTCAGACTTCTTTGAGCAAATACTGCAAAACAAAGGAGAATGATTCAACATTTGATGAGGCATAGGACTCTGTGAACTTTAAGGAGAGCATGGAAAAACTGCAAACTGTTCCTGAATGGCTTAAAGAACTGAAAATCATGAGAGCAGAATTTATGACCTGTACAGCAGAAATAATTGGCAGAAGAGAAAAAATTTAAATCCATGGTAGCATTCACCAAAGAAACAAAATAGGGGCTAACTGATGAGGAATCCAAATACACAGAAATAAAAGTACAGTCTGGAAGAAAAAGAAAATGACAAAAGAACAGAAAAAAAACGATGTCCATACAAGCCAAATATATTGATCTTCATGACAGGATGCATAGAGATTGAAGCAGTCACTGGATGAGGTATTGGAGTAATATGCAATAACTCTGCCTCCACACATTATCCCTGTGATTTCTGTGCTTGAAACACCCCACCCTGGCCACCTACTCCCCTACATGCATTGTTACAGTGACGTGGATGGGCTGAACTTGCTATAATAGAATCTTCCAAGTCACAGGCTACAGATCACACGAGCTCACCCAGAGCTGCTTGTGAATGATCTGTACCAAGTCTTCCAGGTACATATCCTGAAACACAATGATAATTACCCCCCTCAGAACATGTGCAAAAACACTGCCCTGTTCTTCTAGGCTAATGTTGCAACTAATAATGAGAATATTCCTTAAGTATTTCTGAGAAATGGAGATAATGTGTAGGAACACACTTCTTAAGAACGAAATCCATCCTGAATTATGATTGGCTTCCTTAGGAAGTACTGGTTTCCCTTCATTTTGAGGCTTTGAATAGAGCAAAGAATTGATGATGACCACTCTCAGGGATGTTTGGGGGAGAGTACAAGCAGTAATGGTCATTGTATTGGCTTGTATGTTGATGCATGAAAAAATTAGGTCTAATCAACATTGAGGGGGGAGAGGAGGAGAGAGAACCAATAAAAATTCCTAATATAAGTCAAACAGAATGTTTTTAACTTTAAAAATTTTTGTCTAAGGCTTTTAGTACCTATTAGGGTACAGGTTTAACAATGTCACCTCTGGTGTCTCTTCTGAGATTCTATGAAAAGAGTTCTAATAAAATGATTTTGTAAACTCTTCAGTAGAATAATAAACTTTTTATTTATTTATTTATAATAAACTATTTTAATAATAATAAAAATAATAAATTATTTATTTATAATAAACTATTTATTTATATAGAACTTTAAGGTTTGCTCAGCCAGTGAGCTACAACTATAAAATCTACATTTTATAGATGGGAAAACTGAGACCCAAGGAGGTTAAGGGATTTATCCAAGGTCACACAGATAACAAGCATCTGAAGCAATATTCAAACCCAGGTCTTGTCTTTAAGTCCAAAAGATCCATCAAATCATAGGTCTCAAGCTGGAAGGGACTTCCAAAGGTAACAAGTCCAAACACCTCATTTAACCAGTGAAGAAAAACACCGCCAGAGAAATTGAATGACTCACCAAAAATCCCACAGGTGAGTGACAAACTAACTACAAAACTAAGGCTTTTTCTCCTCTAGCATGCTGTCTCACACTCTATGCTATCTCAACACATAAAATTCAGGGTCCATGGCACATAAGGAGAAATAGATAAAAGAATGAGGGTTATTGTTTCTCGGTTAAAAGACCTCTCAGAGGTCACCCAGTCAAATTTATGCTGAACAAAATTCCTTGCAACAGATTACCTTACCAAGTAGTTAGAGTCATAACTAGGACATTGAAGGGATAGGGCAAGCACCTCAAATTATACCTGGGATAAGAAGTTTAGCATTCAATAGCAACTCATTTTAATTAAGTGTTCCTGCCAAATAGTCTAAAGAATTGTGAACACTTTCAGTTTACTGCCCTGGGACAATATGCCGACCAAACGATCCTAGTGATGACTAGGAAAGGGGGAACATCTATCCTTCACTGGAAGAACTTTAGTGAGACCTCCTGGAGATTCCATTCCACATTAAGATAATTCTAATGATCAGAAAATTTCCTTGCATCAAGTCAAATATGACTCCTTCAAATTTCCAATCCCTTATTCCTGTTGCTGTCTGGGACCAAGAAAATCAATTTGATTCAGTTCAATCCACTTCAACAAATATTTATCAAATCCCTACTATGTGAATGACATTGTGGTAAGTCCTAAGAAATTTTTTTTAAAAGAAAAGAAAATAAACAGGGGCAGCTAGGTGGCACAATGAATAGAGTGCCAGCCCTGGAGTCAGAAGGATCTGAGTTCAAATACAGCCTCAGACACTTAACACAAAAAGTAGCCATGTGACTTTGGGCAAGTCACTTAACCCCACCTGCCCTAACTTTCCCCTTCCAAAAAAAAAAAAACAACAAGTGTGTTGAGGAAAGCTAGGTGATACAATGAGTAGAGTGCCAGGCCTAGGGTCAGGAAAACACCTTCCTGAGTTCAAATCTGACCCCAGACACTTGACATACTTACTAGCTGTGTGACCTTAGGCAAGTAACTTAACCACAATTGCCTTGCCTTCCCCTCTCCAAAAAAAAAAGAAATAGACTTTGCCTCCCAAAGGGTTTATGCTCTATATAAGAGGCCTTCAAATACTTGAATCATTATTCAAGAAATTTGTGGAAAAAATCAAAATATTGCATATTGTAACACCAAGCACAAGCAACTTCCAAGTTTGGATTATGAGCATAGCAAACTCCACTTATTCAGTGACAGATTAAAGCAAAACATTCTCAGAAAATCAAAATCAAAATACAGGATAACTCAATCATTTAGTAAGTCCTCAATTCAATCACAAAGTACTAAGGTCCAGGTACTCCATCCCTGGGCAGTACATTCATTTAGTTAATCACAAAGTCTTCTCTCTATTCAAATGGAGATTAGCTTCCAATCATAAACAAAGTATATCCATTTGGTCAGTCACAAAGCATGAAAGTCAAAAGTTTTCCACCCCTGGATCACAACTGAATTACAATATCATCCTTCACCACCAAGCATGCTCTCAAAAGAGCAGTGGAGAGCACAAAGGCCATCTATCCCTAAGCCACAAGGTTAGGAAATCATCCCAGCATTCAATACCCAAGGAGAGGTCTTTTCTTCATCTTGACCCAAGGCAAGTTATTAGCAATCTCTGTTCCTGGGGAGGCAAAGTTTAACAAAGCCACAATATACATTGCCAGTGTCCTCATCAATTCACTGTCTGCCTGCAGAACAGTCTCAGGACCCCCGAAAACATCAGCAAGACCCTCCTCAAGGATTTCTGTAAAAATATAAGAAAATCCTCTTTCAGGGCTTCTGAACCAACAGCAAGGTTCCAGTACCTCTGCAACAACAGCACTATCCTTTACCAGCAGATGAATCTGGCAAAGTAACATCAAAACAAACAGAAAAAATACCAGCACCACAGTCATGCCTTCTCAGTTTTCTGCAGCTCCAGGTGTGTAGCAGCAAGCACTCCAGTGTCCCCAGGGTCCTTGCCAACACAGGTTCTTGGATCTGCTTTGATAAATGAAAGCAACTCAAAATGGGTTAACAAGGTTATTTTAATCAGTCAAACATGTATCGTTTACCTTGTTCAGGGGAAAAAGGTCAGCACCCTGAACTTCAGAATATACAGACAGAATTATCAAGACAGAGAAACAGATCAAGTAGACAGTTTTCAAACTGTCCAACCATTACAACCATACCAAATCAACATGTGTGTTTCAAAGCCAAGGGGACTCTGGACAATGGCTTCCCAGAGTTTCATCTGATCAAATCACAGAACACTTCTCAAAGTGAGCCCCAAACCAAAGCTACATATCAGGGCTTATATAGCCTTCTCCTTGGCTCAGAGAATGTAACAACCTTATTGACCCACTGGCCAATCAAAAAGTATTTACTGAAAAACAAGCTTCCCACCCCAGGCTCCAAGTGCACTTTAGCTTAGGGGCAGGGAAGATCTTAAAAATTTACATTCCCATT
>NW_027185697.1:17877932-17929746 GCF_028583685.1 Petaurus breviceps papuanus | reverse complement strand
AAGTTCTTCTGGCCTCTCTCTGCTTGGACCTCTCTCTAAGTCCACAACACCAGCTCCTCCCAGTTCAGCCCCCTCTCTTCACATCAATAAGTCCATCCCACAAGTGGGATTCACAAGCTCTGGGTTTTAACATTTAACCTGAAAACCAAGCCAATACAAGGGGATCTTTAAATTCCATTGCCATTACACATATACATGCAGATCATATAGTAATCAATTTTATATCAAAGTACTCTGATAAAACTGGTGATGTCTACACCAGATCTAAAAACAATATGGAAGATATAGAATGTAGAAACTCCACAGACCTATTTCTACTATGCAAGATGAGTTTGGTGGTATCTGACTTCAATCATGATAATGTAATGGAAAAGATAAGATATAGAATCAGGAGACCTGACAAAGACCTCTATCTAACAATTTCTTATTCTGCAACACAGGCAAATGATTTCACATCTTTCAGCCTGTTTGCCCACCTTTGCATTGGGGATAATCATTGCATCACCTTCTGTAATGTCATGCCAAGCAAAGGCAACTTCCCAAGGTTCAGAATACCAGCATAGGCGCTCTCCATTTTATTCAGTGACAAATAAAGAACAGAGAAGATCAAAATATGACATCATTCAAAATACAGCATTTACTAAGTGTGATTAAATAATCTCCAAGTACTACCCCACCCCAGGACCTTACATTCATTCAATCAATTACAAAGTCCCTTTTCTAAATACTACTCCACCCCTAGGCTGTACCTTCATTTAGTCCATCACAAAGCCCCTCTTCTCAAATGGAGATTAGTTTCCAATCATAAGTAAAGTACATTCATTTGTTCAATCATAGAACACAAAAAGGTCAAAAGTTCCCCACCCCTGGATCACAATTGAATCTACCCCAGAGTTACATCAAGTTTAAGCACAGCACTTAATACCCAAATGGAGGTCTTTTCTTCATCTTGACACAAGGCAAGTTCTCAGAAATCTTAGTTCCTGGGGAGACAAAGCTTAGCAAGGACACAAGATACATTGCCAGTCTCTTCATTAATTCATTCTCTGTCTGCATAACAGTCCTAGGACCCCTGAAAACGTTAGCAAAGCCCTCTTCCAGGATTTCTGTAAACATACAACAAGAAAATCCGTCTTCAGGGCTTTGGAACCAACAGCAAGCTTCCAGATCTTCTGCAACAACAGCACTGTCCTTCACCAGTGGACAGTATTCACTCTCTGTCTGTAGAACAGTCTCTGGAGCTCTGAACCAACAGCAAGGTTCCAAGACTTCTGCAACAACATGACTGTCTTTCACCAGTGGACAAATCTGGCAAAACAACATCAAAACAGACAAAGTACCAACATAACAGCCATGTCTCCTCAGTCCTTGGCAGCTCTGTGTGGCAGGTCTCAAAAGTCCTGGGCTATTCAAAGTGGCCCTCAGCAATCCTCTCAGTCTCTCTCTGCCTCCAAATGTGCTGCTTCCAAAAAGTTCTTCTGCCTCTTTCGTGTCTCTCCAAATCTATGTCACCAGCTCCTCCCAGTTCAGCACTCTCTTTTCATGTCAACAAGTCCATCCCACAAGTGGAATTAACAAGCTCTGGGTTTTAACACAATCAAACCAAAAACCAAGCCAATATAGGGGAAGCTTTAAATGCACCTTCTTCACAAAGTTTTTGGGAAAGAGTATATTGTGAGCTTCAATGCTCTCTAGAAAAAAAAATATAGTTATAAAGGTAATGGGGATGGTTTGGAAAGATTGGTGAGATAATGTCTGTGTTTATGAAAGGCAGCATTTCTGAGGTAAAGCCATCTACTTGGTAATTATAGTTTCAAATATGAGCAAGCAGGGCCGCAAGGAAGAGATATGAAAAGACATCTCTCCCAGTGTGCAGAAGGAATGGTCCGTGTGTGGGGAATATTCTTTTATTGTCATATACTTATATACAGGCTGTATACAGGTAGCACAGCGAGTAAGAGCACCGGCTCCAGTGTTGAGAAGACCTGGAGATCGAATCCCGGGCTCAGACACTTATCACCCACCCAGAAATACCTGGCTGTGTAAGCTTGAGCAAGTTACTTAACCCCAATTGCTTAGGAGTGGCCAGGTGGCTCAGCGAGTAAGAGCACTGGCTCCAATGTCAGGATGACCTGGGGATCAAATCCGGGCTCAGACACTTAGCACCCACCCAGAAATACCTGGCTGTGTAAGCTTGAGCAAGTTACTTAACCCCAATTGCTTAGGGGCAGCCAGGTGGCTCAGCTAGTAAGAGCACTGGCTCCAGTGTCGGGATGACCTGGGGGATCAAATCTGGGCTCAGATACTTAGCACCATACCCAGAAATAACGGGCCATGTAACCTTGAGCAAGTTACTTAACCCCGATTGCTTTCAAAAAAAATTTTATATCATATCATAGTATATTACATTATGTTATATTGCATTATTTATTTATTATTATTATTCTATTGTGTTATTATGCTACATTGTGTGGGGGTTTTTTGCTATAAATATTTATCATATTGGCGTACCCAACTGTTCCCATCATTTCATGTCTTAATGCAAAGACCAGACCTAGATGCCTGTCAAGAATGAGCTGCTGTGATTCTAATTCTCAGCCTGTAGAATTCCTTTGGGACCTTTGGGGCCCACTAGATGCTCTTCCTCCAACTACCATAATATTTGGGGGATGCCAGTTTCACATCTGAGCTGCCTAGTATCTCCCATCATTCTTGCTCACTCATCTCTTTTCCTGGGAATATGTGTCATTGTATATGCCCCATGAGCCATCTCTGATGATCTAATGTACATCCCACCCAGCATGAAACTTTCCATTGCCTTCAGGAGGACTTGTAATTTGGATTCTTCACCAGGAGAAATTATGCTTTTGTCTTAATGAACTTTAGCAACAATAAACAGCTTAGTTTCTTTGAAAGTGATCAATAAATTTGGAATTATGCAAAATGGTTTTTAAAAAATTCATACTTCTTGACCCAGAGATTCCACTGACAAGTGTATACTCTAAGGAAGACATTGATAGACTCTATAGGCACCAAAATATTTACAGTAGTACTTTTGATGGTAGCAAAACTATGGAAAGGAAGGAGGTACCCATTGATTGGGGAATACTTACACTGTAGAACCGAACATCAAGCAATATTGCCATGTTGTAAGAAATGGCAACCATGTTAAGCACAGAGAAATGTGGGAAGACATATTTTTCAGAATTCTAAGTAATGGAGAGTGATACAATGCACAACTTGTCCCCCCAGGCCAGGGACACTCTTCCTCCTCACGTCTTGCTCTTTGAATCACTGGCTACATTCAAGGTTCAGATCAAAGAACATCTCTTGCAAAAAACCTTTCCTGATGTCCCTCAGAAATGGAGAAGTTAAGAAAAGGGGTAGATTTGTGAGTGATAATGAATTCTTTTTTGGACAGGTTGAATTTGGAATGTCTGTGGAGTCAAGGGATGAGAAAATGAAATTCAGGAGAAAGATGAGGGCTGGATATATAAATAACAAAGAAGATTACACCCATGGGAATTTATGTGCTTACCAATGAATCAATCAACAAACATTTATTCATGGTTAATATTTTCTTTTCGAAGCAAAAGCCTTCTCAGCTTCTGTTCTCTAAGCCCAGTGGAGAAAGCCCCAAGTAGAACCTCATATCTATTCTCATGACTCAAGCAATGAAAGGCTCTGACTCTCAGGGAAACCCTCTTGTTGAGGTTTATCTCCACACTGAAAAAGTTATCTTCAGAGATGATGTGCTCCCACCAGCATCTGAAACCCTGGAGCTCCCAGACGATGATAGGACCCACTACATGGGAGAAAACATGTCAACAGCAATTGATTAAATCAAAACTCTTGCCCCTGTCCTTCTGGAACAGGAGAATATTGACAAACTAGTGCTGGATATGGATGGCAGTGAAAACAAATCTCAATTTGGTGTAAATGACACATTGGGAGTGTCTTGGTTGTTTGTGAGGACAGAGTTGCTGAGAATGATGTCCTGCTCTTCTGCCACCCCACTGACCTTGACGTAATGGTGACTCATAATACCAGTTCCAACCTTCAAAGTGAAAGATGGTATCCCCCGTGCTATAATAAACTGGTAACATAGAAAATCATAACATTCCCTGTTGGAGCCAAAAACTTAGAGGCCACACACATTGGAGCTCAATTTGATCAAACCTGAAGAAGGTAATTAAGCAGAAATATGGGTAGGGTGTTACCAGTGTAGGGAATGGGGTGACTTTCTGTTAGCATCCTGGAGAATAAAGAATCTCTGGCTCCTGAAGAATTTTATTCATAAGGCTGGCTTTATTCATACATTCCTAATTGTCATGAATATTGCTGCCTCTAATTCTTCTGATCTGGGAAAAATGACTTGGATTTCAAGTTCTCTAATGATTCCAATAGATATAGCACCCTTAATAAATATGAAAGATCCAAGACCTTCATCAAGGACAATATAGTGATATCTATTGAAGCTGCCTTTGATCAAGATGAATGGGAAGCTTGGAAGTCCTTCCCAGCTACTTCAGGCATCTAAGTGGGAAGGGATGATCTCAAAGTGACCAACATGAATTGCATTGAAAAGGCTGTATGTGACAAAGTCCACAACTGTCTCCTGCTTAAAGTAAACAAAACTGACTCTATGACTGAATCTCTTCAAGCAAGCAAACTAACAGTCTAACTAACAGTTGGAAAGCAATTATGTCCCATTATTCAGAGGATACTTAAGTTGTTTTCATTGCAGACTATTGGTAGATGTCTGTACTGGACCAATCCAGACTAGTGCCCAAAAGTTATCTAAGCAACTGACCAGGCATAATCAAATTGTCAGAACTGAGCAAGAGTGGGGAAGCAAAGCCATATTTGTTAGAAGAGACTTCAGAAACCCCTGGTCAAGTAAGTTCTAAGACCAGGAGGGCCCCTGCACTATTAGACACTAGTCAACTGTTCTTTTTCTGAACTTAGATCCAAACATCAGATCGATTTTTTTTTTGGGGGGGGGGATTGTTTGGCAGATGTCTCTGCTGCTTAACTGTCCTCTCAATTCAGTTTCTTTGTAATATCCTCACTGTTTGGTTAGAACTGTCACATCAGAGTCTCTCCCTGGTCACTAGGAACTCTGTTGGAAAACCTAGCTGTGTAATATTGTGACTGTACTAAAATTAATTTTTCTCATTCTTTGCCCCTTTCACTATGCATCTATGTGTGAGCAATATACTTGTGGTAAAGTCCCTGAGGTACCCACGGGTCAAATCCTTAAGGTTTTATGAGGAGGAAGGAAGTATTCAGTAACTCCCTCCTCACAAAAAAAAATATTTATCAGTAGTTTACAATGTGCCAAGTACATAAGGACAGCTAGATGGCACAGTGAATAGGGTGCTGCACCTGTAGTCAGGAAGATATGAGTTCTAGCTGTGTGACCTTGGACAAGTCACTTAACCCTGTTTGCCTGGAGAAGAAAATGGCAAGTGACAAACCACTCCAGTATCTTTGCCAAGAAAATTCCAAATGGGGTCATGAAGAGTCAGACGTAAAGTAACTGAAAAGACTTAATAACAACATGTATCAAACTCTATGCAAAGAGCTAGATAAAATAACCCCAGCCCCTGAGAAGCTTATATTCTAATGGAGAGACAACTTATAAAGAAATTAGTACATACAAGATACATGAAGATTAGATGGACAGGGAAGCAAAGAGAAAAAGAAGCCCCTAGATAGAAATGTAGGGTAAACGCACAGTTAGGGAGTGTCCATGAATGATGATCTAGAAAAGTAGCCTTTGAGGAAACAATAATACAGGTAGGGGAAGAACAAGGAAACAGCATCTAAAAAGTTAAGCAGTGTAACTGTGGGTGCAATTTTATAACCTTGTGCAGAGGCTGATCTTGGTAACGATGGATAGAAGAATTTTTCCTAAAATCAGAATCAAATGACTTCTTGTCTTGCCTCTTCCCTTATCCCTTTCTCCCTGTTTTCCTTCCTGAGACCTTGTTCTACAGTCCCTCCCTCACCCTTCTCCAAGACTTCAACTCTTCACAGAAGTAAGGAGACAAATCTGCAGTCACCCCACTTCCACTTCTTTGATGTGACATTCGGCGTTGGATGTTTAGAGTTTAGTCATGTTTGCCCTTTATCCAGCATTGTGTAATTAACCATGACAAGCTGGAAAATAAGAAATTCTTCTAGTCCTCCTGCTCAGCTTCATAGCGATTTAAAATAAATTATTTCAAAATTTTCAGGACCACTAAGTTTATTTTTACTTTAATTTGAAGAAAAAAACGCTTTCAGTCCAGCTTAACTATTTGGGGCCAACAATATGTCAATTTCATGCCATCCACAAGTATATATATTGATTATTTGACAACGTCTTTTGAGAAATGAACATACAATCTTTGTCCTCCAGAAATACCATCAACCATAACAATTTATGTGACACTAAAAATTGTTAAGCTTTGTATTTATTCAGCTGAGGTGTTCACCATGCAATTTCTTTGAGCCCTGGTTCCTCAGCACACATATCAAGTATGTGATCAGCAGGAAAATCAGTTGGAGATTTGTTTCCTTGGGATACAGTTGAATTTGGGAGCCAAATGATATGAATTTGTGAGTCACTATCTCAGCATAACTGAAATTTGTTTCCAGAGTGGTTGGAACAATTCCTAGTTCCACCAACATTGTGTTACTCAATAAGAGTTTGGCTTAAGAAAGGTGGTTTTGAAAGTGCTATATACACAGGAGCTAGCTACACCATTGAGTGGATGACAAGGATTGCAAAACCAGGAAGATCTGGACCCATGCCCTGCCTCTGACTCATATTGATTGTGTGACCCTGGGCAATACCCTGTCCATGCTCCAGGCAACATTCTCAGATCATCAGCTGAGCCGAGTTAGTAGAAGTTATCTCACATGTTGTTCAGTCGTTTCAGTCACGTACGACTCTTCATGACCCCATTTGGGGTTTTCTTGGCAAGGACACTGGAGCAGTTTGTCATTTCCTTCTCCAGCTCATTTCGCAAATGAGGAAACTGGGACAGAGTTAAGTGACTTACCCAGGGTCACAATTATATTAAGTATCTGAGGCCAGATTTGAACTCAAGAATATGAGTCTTCCTAACTCTAGGGCCAGCACTCTGTCCACTGTAAATTTAGCTGCCCAAAATTGAATGGCAATTCCCAGTATCAATGAAATCACAAGTTCAATCTCTATCCCTATCATCCTTCTCTTCCTTATCAACACCCCCCTCCTTATCATCATCATCATCATCATCATCATCATCATCATCATCTGCAAATGACAGATATGAAAAAGAGGCTAGACTGCAATTTGTTGTCTCTTACAAGAATTCTGATTTTGTCACATGGGGTTCCGTGAACAATAACTCACACTTATATAGCCTTTAAAGGTTTTCAGAGGGCTCTGTATCCATTATGGAATTTGTCAATCACCACAATCCTCTGTGCTTTAGGTATTGTTATTATCCCCATTTTACAGATGAGAAAACCAAGCCTTAAAGTGGATAAGGGTTTTGTCCATGATCTTAGAGAAAGGTAAGATTTTGAACACAAGCCCCTTTTTTATTCCAAGTCTAGAACTCTTTCTCCCAAACTTCCCCACTCTTGGAGAAGCAATAGCCTCATTCCATACTGTCTCAGAGTAGGAAATGGGAACTGTCTGGGGTTCTTGTAGCTCATTGCTACTTGCTCCTGGCCTTCAGATGGCATCCATGAATTCTGAAACTCCCCAGTTGTCTGATATTTCCCTGCTGGCCTGATTTAGGAAAAAAACTAAAACATGATTCTCTTCAGCTCTGAGAGAAGGCAGCTCTACTCCTGCTGTGTGTGGCGCTGATAAAATGCAAATGTGGAGCTGCTTGTCTGCTTTTCATTTGCCCAAAGAATGTCTTCCCCCTCCCCCAAGCCATATGAGGAATGAAAAGTCAATAAAAGCAGAAAATAGTCTGAGCACGATCCTGGATCAAGCCAGATATCTGTATATTTGAATGCATATGATCTAAAAGTCTAAGAAAAGAGCCCAAGAATGATGACTCTGACTCCCACAGTGCTAATCAATTTCCTTAAGCTTCTGCCTAGATCGAGGTTCTGGAATATGTAAAAAGAAGCAATGTGCACCAGTCAATGGAGATCTCACCTCAAAGTCGCACCAGCTGCTACAAATCCTGATTCTGACAAGTACCAACTTTGGGATCCTCTCCATCCCCCACTGCCCCTTTCTGCTATTTCCACCCATCTCATCCCAACTGCCCCAATGGCCCAAAGTCTCACTCGAAACCTACCCACCCCTTACATTATGGTCTCTGCAATACCTACTCTATAGATAACAAACTGGATTAAACTCTGAACCTTTCCCTTTCTTGATGCATCCTTTCAGGCATTGATAATGTGGCTCCCTCCTGAGGATCCAGACACTCTGGCCTCTCTTTTCACCTTCTGACTTCATCATTCAATAAAACTGCTGCCCCCAGAGTTACAAATGATCCTCTAATTGCTAAATTAAAGGATCGTTTACAATCCTTCATCCTTCCTGACCTGTCTGCAGCCTCTAATGCTGTCAATCACCTCTTCTACCGGACATTCTTTTCTGTCTAGGTTTTTGTGACTCTACTCTCTGCTCCTACACATCCAATGACTCCTCAGTATCCTTTGCTGGATCCTTACACAGTTGATGCCTTCTAACCATGGCTCTATCCTGGATTTTCTTCTCTTTATATTATTTCATTTGGTGTTCTCATCAGCTCCCAAGGCTTAGATTATCATCTCTATACAGATGATTCTCTCATGCTAGCCCTGAACTCTCTGCTGACCTCCAGTCTCCCAACTCCAACTACTTACTGTAAATCTCCAATGATATGGCCTCTAGACATCTTATACTCAATCTGTCTGAAACTGAATTCACTTTTTCCCCTGATAACCACCACTCTTCTCTACCTCCTCCTTATTGTTGAAGGTACCACTATGTTCCCAGTCACTCAGACTCATAACCTGTATGTCATCTTCAACTACTTACTCTCATCCAATCATTTGTGAAGTCCTGTCCTTTCTACCTGCACAATATCTCCCCTATATACCCAATCCTCTCTTCCTACATTGTCACAACTCTGGTGTAGTCCCTCATCACTTTATGCCTGGATTGTTGCAATAACCTGCTGCTTGGTCTACCAATTTCAAGTCTCTCCCCATTCTAGTCATCCTCAACTCAGCTGTCAAATTAATTTTCCTTAAACACAGATCTGACCAGGTCATTCCCACCTCTTCATAAACTCAGGATCAAATATAAAATCCTCTGATTTGATTTTAAAGTCTTTCATAAGTTGGGCCCTTCCTACAACTATAGCCATATTATACCTTACTCCTCTCTGGTCACCTAGTTTTTCCTCCCACAAGACACTTCTAGGTATTTTCACTGACTTTCTCCTATACCTGGAACTCTGTCCCTTCTCATTTTTGCCTCCTGGCTTCCTTTACATCTTACCTAAATGCTCACCTTTCACAAGAAGCCTTACCCAGTCCTTATTAATTTTTCCACCTTCCCTCCAGTTTATATCTTATTTGCATGGAGCTATTTGCATGTTGTCTCCTTCATTAGACTGTAAGACCCTTCAGAGTTGGAATTATGTTGCCCTTTCTTTGTCTCTCCAGGGCTTATCAAACACCCAGAATACAATAGGTACTTTATAAATGCTTACTGATGAACTGGCATAATAAGCACTTAATAATTGCTTATAGACTTTCTGGCTAGAATGAGGAAATATCAAAAGTAAGCATGTTAGCTTCATCCATAAAAAAAAACCTAAGCTTAAGTCAAAACATTGAAGGAGCAATTATTCTTATAGGACGGTCCGGCATGAAAGAAGCTAGAGAGAGGTTAGGCTGGTGTCTAAAATCGTTCAGTCCAGACCAGTTGGACTTAGGACAAAATTCTAAAAACATTATAAAAAATCTGAACTAGGCAGTTCTAACAACATTAGACGAAACTGAAATCATTGGGGCAGAATTGGATTATAATAGGTAAATTACATTATAAAGTTATCTTTCTACTGATGCTTGTGAATAAACATGACTTTCAGCAAGTAACTATCCAGCCTGGGCCTCAATTTACTCCTCATTTGTAAAATGAGGTATTTGACCCAACTAGACTCTACATCTTCTTCTAGCTCTATATTTATGATCCTATGTTGCTGGAGCAATTGTTTTTTTTTTCTTTTAGATAGGCCCTTTCTCTTTTAACTGCTTTATTTTTAAAACATTCTTTTTTTAAAGCTTGAGTTTCAAATTCTCTCCCTTCTTCTCCTCCTCCCCCACTCATTAAGAAGGCAAGCAACATGTCAATTATACATGTGTAATCATGCAAAAATTATTTCCATATTACTCATGTTGCCCCCCCCAAAAAAAGGAAAAGAAAAGAATAATTTTGTTTTAATTCTATTACAATCTGCCCTTAGAAGTTCGACAGTTTTCTTTCTGGAGGTGAATAGCATTTTTCATATTAGGTCCTTTGGAATCATCTTGGGTCATTGCATTGCAGATAACAGCTAAGTCATTCACAGTTGATCATTTTTATAATATTGATATTATTGTTTACAATGCTCTCCCTGTTCTGCTCATTTCACTTTGTATCAGTTCAGCTAAGCCTTCCTAAGTTTTTCTGAAGACTGCATGCCCATAATTTCTTATAGCACAATACTATTCCACTACATTCATATACCACATGTTCAGCCATTCCTCAATAGATGGGCATGTTTTCAACTTCTAATTCTTTGCCACCACAAAAGGAACTGCTATGAATATTTTTGTATTTATAAGATGTTGTCCATATTTTCCCTTTTCTCTGATCTCTTTGGGAATAGACCTAGTAATGTGGAACTCTCACTGATAGAGGAAACTCTCAGTGGTTAAACTCCCTCTATCAATTCAGGCTGACACTTGTTCTACAATCTGAAATCTTAGAGAGCTTCAGGATGCACTAAGAGATTGGTCTTCTCAGAATCACACAGCTAGTAAATGTCTGGGACTGGATTTGAAGCTATGTTTTCATGACTCCAAAGTCACAACCATCAGTTTGAGTTCGTGTCTAGCCACTAAACTCCCTGGGATATAAATACAGAGAAATATTGCTGCTTATCTCTCCAGGGGGTTTTAGGCCCACTAGGTTTAGGATCATCATAGGTAGGAGGTGATCTAAAGCTCACACTAGCTATTTCACAAACAAGATGCTCCATCCATCTCTCAACTCTAAACATTTTCTCTGCTTCTCTTTCTGCCTGGAATGCCCTCCCTCTAAACTCTGCCAGCTGTCTTCCCATCTCTTTTACAGGAAGCAGTTCCCAACCCTTCTTAATTCCAATTCCTTCTCTCTGATAATTATTTTCTATTTATCCTGTATATAGATTGTTTTTTATGTATTTGTTTGCATGTTATCTCCCCCATTAGATTGTAAGCTCCTTGAGGGCAGGGACTATCTTTTGCCTCTTTTTGTATCTCTAGCCCTTAGCACAGTGCTTAACACATATTATGTACATAAATGTTTATTGATTGATTAGAGATGAGGAAACTGAGGCTCAGGGAGTTTGTGTGACTTGCCCAAAGTTTCACAAGTAGCGTCAGAGGTGGGATTTGAACATAAGATCTCTGACTCCAGAGACCATAAAGAAAGCGATATAAATAGAGATTTAGATGTATGTGTGTATACTATGTCTATATGTCTATAGAGATTTATGTATACACAAATATGTGTGTATGTATATGTATACAGCTAGGCGGTGCAGTGCATCTGGAGTCAGATAGACCTGAGTTCAAATCCAGCCTCAGACACTTACTAGCTGTGTTACCTTTGGTAAATCACTGTACCCTGTTTGCCTCAGTTTCCTCATCTATAAAATGAGCTGGAGGAGGAAATGGCAAATCACTCCAGTATCTTTACCAAGAAAACTCCAAATGGGGTCACAAAGAATCAAATATGACTGAAACAACCAAATAACAAGAAGTGTATGTGTGTATACACATATATACATACATATGCATGTGTATGTACGTATCTCTAATTTTGAAGACTCCTTTTCCACAATGCTTCTTCCATGCCTACCTATTTTCAGTGCACTAATCTTTTCCTAGCCCAGAATTTACAGCTGATTTGTCTGAGTAGCTCAGTAGCTCAGCTTGGCCCCACACGGCTGAATTCCAAAAGGCATCCATGAGAATATCTCAGAAAAGATGTAAATAGAAGTCCTTGCACTGGGTTGTGTTATTAAGGGCTGCCTTGCTCCTTGGGCAAAAGCTAACTATGATGGCACACAGGGCAGGGGAGAGAGAGGTGGGAGAGCCAAGTGATATTTTCATTATGAAGCAATCGCCTTCCCTCCGTAATCTCCACTGTGAGGAAGCACTGTTGCATGTCTACCATTTGCCATTCAAGGGTACAGAAGCAGACACATTAACACAATTACCGGATTTAATGAATTACATGCAAAGCATAGAAAATGCCTATTAACTCATCATGTTCTCGAATATCGCCTGTTCATTCTCAGGATAGAAAATAGGATCCCAGAGATTCGATTCAAAATTATATTCAGTCAGCCAATCAGTCAGTCAGCAAGCATTTATTAAACATTTACAATGAGCCAGGCACTGTGCTAGACACTGGTCATACAAAGAAAGGCAAAGCTATGGTCCCATGACCTCGAAGACCTAATGCCTAATGGGGGAAACAATATTCAAACAACTATGTAAATACAAGATCTAGACACCCAGTAAATGGAAGGTGACCTCCAAGGAAGGGCACTAGCAGAAAGGAAGTGGGGCAGAAGAGCTGTTGAAGAAGGCAGAACTCAAGACGAGTCTTGAAGGAAGGCGCAGAAGCCTGGAAGTACAGCCAAGGAGCAAGAGCATTCCAGACAGTGGGGGCAGCTGATGCAAGGACTCTGAGTCAGGGGACAGAGCAGCAAGTGTGAAGAATAGCAAAGGGCCGGTGTCACAAGTTTGTCCAGGGAAGGCAATTGTAGAAATACAGGAAAGGTAGAAAGGGGCCCCCTTCCTACCTGCTTAGGAAGGACAGAATTCAATTCACTCAAGCACCTACTGTGTGCCAGGATCACTGCTAGGCACTGAGAATAGAAAGGTAGAAATGAAGCAGTCCCTATCCCTAAGGAGGGGATATCTATCTACTGGATAGAAAACATCAGCAGAGTAAAAATACACAAACTGAATACAAAGCCATTTCAGGGGCAAGTGGTGAACACAAGGAGTTGGAGGGATTCGGAAAGATCTCATGTCAGAGGGGGCACTCTCAGTAATAAATAATAATGATAATTAGTAATACTAATAAGTAGAACATATTAACATTTTAAAAGTACTTACAAATATTGTTTAATTTTACCCTTACAACCCTGAGAGACAGACTTTTTATTACCCCCATTGTACAGATAACAAAAATAAGGCTGAGAGGTTTAGTGACTTCTCCAGGGTCACTCACACAGCTAGTGAAGTATCTAAGACTAAACTTTAACTCAGATCTTATTGATTCCAGGTCTAGGACTCAATGCACTGTGGTTCCTGAGTGCTTTAGAGAAGTTCCTAAAATTATTTAGCCTACTACCCCCTTTAAAAAAATTATTCAGTGTTCTCCTGGAAATCTACTTTCTTTAACCCTTTAACTTTTTTTGAAATTTGTGTCATTTCAAAATATATATATAATAATATTATAATTAGTATATTAATATAATACTATATAATTATATAATTTTATATTTTTATTACATTTATTTATTATATCTAACCTATATCAATATATTATTAATTTTAATATAATATATTAATATATAATTTTCTTGTATTTATATTATATTATATAATATTATAACAATAAATAAATTTAACAATTTATTGTAAATTTGGGGGGATTTTCCTTCATTGAAATTTTGATGATGCAATATTGTGTGATATAACCTTATAGCATCATATTATAAACAAGTCATTATATGCACATATTCGTGCTGATGTATGTTGGACTTCCTGACAGTGTGTGACAGGCTCACCTGCCAACACTTGCTTGATAAGACCTGTTGGCAGACTTGACCACTAATCAGTTATAACTTGCATTTTGTGTGTTTATTTGGAAAACAATGCAATCGCTACAACTTTCTTTTTTTTTTGTTTTGTGAAGGGGGAAGGCAGGGCAATTGGGGCTAAGTGACTTGCCCAAGGTCACACAGCTAGTGAGTGTTAAGTGTGTGAGGCTGGATTTGAACTCAGGTCCTGCTGACTCCAGGACTGATGCTCCATTCACTTCGCCACCAAACTGTCCCAATCACTACAGCTTTAACTCTGTTACACAATAGATAAAACATGTAAAAATGGTTTTTCAAAATTTTCTTATCTTCTGTTCTTTCCTTATGCTTCCACTGCCCTCTTATTTTTATTCAATGCCCCCAAAGGTACCAAAGGCTACTGCCTGCCCCCCTGTATCATTCCAGCACCCCTGGGGAGGGAGGTATCACCCACTTTGTGAACCTATGCTAGAAGGAGCTAGTAATTCTTTTTATATTTTTTTTTGCCTTTTGGAGGGCAATTGGGGTTAAGTAATTTGCCCAAGGGTTACACAGCTAGTGTTTTTGTATGGGTGTTAGGTGTCTGAGGCTGGAACTGAACTTGGGCCCTTCTGACTCTAGGGCTGGCGATTTACTCACTGCACCACCTAGCCGCCCTTAGAGCTAGTAATTCTAAAAGGGAAAAGTGAGAATGCAGAGCATTCCACCCAGGAGCACACTGGTGCAAAGACACAGAGTTGGAAGACATTTCATTTAGTTCAATTCAACAGGGATTTAAGCATCTGTTATAACCCAGGCATTGTCCTGGGTGCTGAGGATACAAAGAGGGAAAATGGAGGAAACCATTCTGGCCCTCAGGGAGATTACATTCTACCAAGGGAATCAAGAGGTACATAATGGAATAGAAATAGAGATGCAAAAGAAATACAATATAATCACAGAGCAAGGGGCAGCAGCAGGGGGCATAAGCAAAGGATGGAGGAGACCCTCCAGAAAGGCCTCCTGCAGGGAGGTGCTATCTGAGCTGAGTCTTGGAAGGAGCTACAAGTCCAAGAGACTGGGGAGAGCAGCAAGAGCATTCCAGACAGGAACATGGATCAGAAGATGGAAGGCCAGGCAGGACCCGTTAATGTACGGCAGTTCAATTGAAGTATTGAGTATGGGGAGGGAGGGATGTGAAGTCAGCCTGAAAAGGAAGCCCAAAGTGGGTTCAATCTACCATTTAGTGAATGATCGATTCAAAGTGCCTGGCACATAGTAGGCGCTTAATAAATGCATGTGGACTGTGTTGACCATTGGCTATATCACCTTCCATTTCTCTAACAATTTAAGATTTACAAGGCTTACCACAACACCAGAAACTATATAGTACAAGGTCTATCATCCCCATCTTATACATAAGGAAACTGGGGTTCTAAAAGCTGAAAAGGCTTGATTCCATAAGGTACACAGGCAACATCAGAAGAGAGACTTTTCTTCTGGTCATCCAACTCCAAGTCTAATAATACATTTTCCATTATCTCATGCTGCCTCAATATGCAAAACTCTGAGCTCTGTAAGGGATACCTGAGGGTCTAAGGCCCCATTTGGACTCTGTCCTCAAGGATTTCACCTTCTGCTTAGATAACCAAGACTTAAAGGCACAAAAGAATTCAATTCCAATTCATTCATTCAATAAACATCGTTACATTCCTACTAAGTAGCTAGCTGAGCATTATGCTAGATACCTGGGGAGTTGAGTAGTTTACATAAGACATGGTTCCTGCCCTCATAGAATTTCCAGTCTAGAGGATAAGTTTGGGGGTCAGAAGTTGTTCAGTCATCTCAGATGTATCTGACTGCTCCTGACCCCATTTGGGATTTTCCTGGCAAAGATACTGGAGTGGTTTACTATTTCCTTCTCCAGCTCATTTTACAAATAAGGAAATTGAGGTAAAGAAAGTGACTTGCCCAGGGTCACACAGCTAGCTAAGTGTCTAAGACTGAATTTGAACTCAGTTCTTCCTGACTCCAGGCCCAGCCTTCTAGCCACCTCATGGCCCAAAATGAATGAAAATACTAAGAAGCAAAGGGTGAGTCTTTATTGGACAACATGGCATGAATGCATAGGGAAAATGACTTTATTTGTATTTCATGACAATATGGATTAAATTGGAATTAAACCTAAAACTAGAGGGAAAGGGAAATATTTGTGAAAGGAAAGAAAAATTATAAACATAAGTTTCCCTATAACATCATGGATATACTTGCCATAACCAGTAAAACGTTCTCTAAAATTTATAAACTTTTATGTAAAATTTTTATACTGTTTCACCAAAGGCTTAACTTAACAAAGGCTTCACTTAACCTCTCAGTGCTCTAGGCAACTGTAGGATGGTGAATTACAAAAGTTGCTGATCTGCATTCCTGAATAGTATTTCCACACTGGGAATCCTCCACATTATGAAATTACAGAGCTGGAGATCTTTCCCTCCCAAACCTTGCCCCCCACCAAATCAAAAGCAAAAATTAAAATAAAGCAAGCTTCAACTACCACAATACTTTTGGTTTCATCGCACTTTGCATATAAGTAATAAAAATAATAATAATTGGGAAGTAAAGTAGACTTGAGGTGAGGGGTGGGTGCTATTACTATCCCCATTTCGCAGTTGAAAAAACTGGGGCAGAGGTGAAGTGACTTGTCTAGAGTCATGTAGCTAGTAAGTGTCAGACTTGGTTTGAACTCTGGCCTTCTTCCTCACTCTCTTCATTGAGTCACCCAGCTGCCTTTAATAAACACATACAGGCCTTTCATATGTGTTTATATGTGTCTAATCCTTTGGCCCTCCAGTTGTTTGAGATTAGTTACTAAATGCTTCACACCTGTATAAAGAGTCTGGTCTCCTGGCTTCCAGATTTGAAAAAAGAGTCAAGCTGTTCTAGATTCTCTACTTGTGTGGACTTGGGTAAGTCACTTTCCTTGGGCTAGTTGACCTCTAAGGAACCTCCCAGTTCTGGGATCTGTGGTCCTGTTATCTGCCAGAAAGAATGAGCTAACAGAAGGAACATTGACCACAGTGTGAGTGGGGGAGAAATAGATCCCAATCTTATAACTACTAAGACTTATTAGCTGTTCCTGAAGGTCATACATGTGTGTACAAATGCTGGAATGAATAAATGAATGAATGAACAAATGAATACTTAAGACACAATTTCTGGGTGATTTAATCATTCTATTAATAAGGCTAGTGTGTTATTAATTAAAAAAAGAAATGGGGCATTCTCCAATGTCAGAGTCCTCATGGCGGTGGGCTCACATTTTATGTGTTTGGAAGAGCAGATGTTTCTGAGGGTGGCAATCAACTCTGATTAGCAATTAATAATAAAATGAATAACATAATGGGGACTGGACTCATTCTAATGACATCTTGAGGTGCATGATTGGATGACCCAAGTCTTAGTCTAAGAGACTTTCCAGTTTCCATATCACCTGTCTGACAATAGGGAGAATCAACATTTTCCCATCTACCCATTAACCTAAACCTAGAATTTCTTTTACTGTGTTTGATTAGATCTTTAGCCTGGGTAAGTCTTAGCCCAAGATTTTTCATACTGGTTGATTTCAGGACAAGGAAGTTGGAAAGATGGAAAACCCTTGTTCCAGTTCAATAATTAGTTATTAATACAAGAGAGAAATAATCCTTTCAATGCCAGGTGCTGGGCTAAGTGCTACAGATACAAAAAGAAAAATTCCTACCCTCTAAGAGCTTATATTCTTATAGGGCAAAGCTTCTTATATTTTATCATGTCCCAGAAATTTCTGGTAATCTGGTGAATTCTAGAGACTCTACTCAGAATAATGTTTCTAACTAATTGAAGGAAACATTCAATTTTAGTTAGAAGATAGTGAAAATTGTGAGACATTTTCCCATTCAAGTTCACAGACCTCCCCCTTTAAATGCAGATTAAGAACCCCCATGATAGAAGCTATGACCAAGAGGGAGGGAGTTGGAGATGATGAGTTAGTGAGTGGGTTAGCAAGTGGAGACACAAAACAGTTGACTGGAAATAATGATTTGATTATTATTTCCAAAAGGTTGGTAGATGTCAGGCATGTTTAGGGGCAGAAAAGATAGAGTGAATTGGATGAGTCAGCAGCTACCCTCCAATCTAGTCAGAGCAGCCCAAAGAAGACCAAAGTAGAATGTACTGACTCCCCTAGGAAGGCCAGGTTGATCTCTGAATGATGGTCTGAGGATAGGCCATCCTTCCAGTTGGAAAGAAGAGGGGCAGCAGCAAGGAATGTGGCAAGATTCCCTGGATTCTGTTGCTTAGAGAATGGCTAAATGAAGTAGCAGTCATGGCAGGTCACTTGCAGATTTGGTGACATAGTATGTCTGTCTTCCCAGGATCAACCAAACTAAGATTAGAGACATTCATCCACAGATTGGCAAGATTTTTTTTTGAGCCATAATGACTCTACCATTAAGGAGTTAAGGGAAATGAAAGGGAAAAGAATGAGCATTTATTAAGAGCCTATTATGTACCAGGTACTGTACTAAGTGCTTTACAAATCACCTAATCCTCACAACATGCCTGGGAGAGATAAGTGCTTCTATTACCCCCATTTAACTGTTAACTAAGGCAGACAAAACTGAAATGACTTGTCCAAGGTCACACAGCTAACAAGTATCTAAGGCTAGATTTGAACTCAAGCTTTCTTAACTCTGGGTCCAGTGCTCTATCTACTGCAACACCTAACTAATTCCGAGCAACTTCAGCAAAGGGACAGCTCATCCCAATGAAGTCATATCTGTGATCGATGGAAATGAATACTATTGAGACTCCCTCCTTGCATCTAGGTTTTTGTGTTTCTTTCAAATTTACTCTTATTGGTAGAAATATGCCCAGGAGAAAAAAAAAGTACCCAAGCAGCAGGAGTCTTGCAAATTTAAATTTTTAAGTTAATAGCAAATACTACAAGACAAAGCTGACAAACAATGTTGCTCAAATAGAATCACAATGAGACAAATAATGTAAACCTGGTCTAAGGAAAGGCTGTATTCCAAATGGCTTAATCACATTTTTTTAATTTGTTTATTTACTTTCAGTTTACAACATTCAGTTCCACAATACCCTGATTTCCAAATTTTATCCCTTTCCCTCTGCTTCCCCCTCCTCCTCCCCACCCCCTGGTGGTATGCAATTCAATATAGATTCTTGAAATACCTTCACATTAAACATTAGTCAGCTTAATCACATTTTTAAGAATGCTTTTAAGTTAGCTTCTTGTGTCAAATAAGTTTATTCTAGTCTGACAATATAGCCATTTTAAGCTTGGGTTAAAAATGTCCCACACACATATCAAGAGTTATAGCCCTTTAATGGAAAAGCAGTAGCTACATGCTTTTAAGAATTTCCTCTGGGGGTTAAGAACTGATAAACTTGTTATCTAATAAAATAGAAATTTCATCAAAGGACATGGAGAGTATAAAGGCTTTCATTAAATTTATCCTCCTTCAGCAAAGGACAAAGCATAATTATTTTCTGGTCCTTCCCCATGCAATTCACAGCTGTTAACCCCTCAACACAGTCTGACTCCTGATCAATTGTAACCCCTGAACTCCTCAAAACAGCTTGAATGAAGATCCTGAATCATAATTGCCTGACCCAAAAATGCTGGCTCTTTCCCTGAGATGTAGTCCTTGGAAAATGCTTTGGATGCATGCTGGTTCCCTTCAGCCAGAGAAAGAGAGAGGACACCTAGTTAAAGGGATTGGTCAATGTACAAGGGTACAGGCTCTAAGTCCCCCCCCCCCCCCCCCCCCAAAAAAAAAAAATTTTGAAAACCTTTGCAATTAACTTTCTTTACCTACCCTAAGACTGATGCATTTCTAAAAGGGCACAATTCACTTTGCTAATACAAAATATCATGGCACCTGACATCAGAGGGCCATCTAGAGCTAGCCCACAATTGGAATTGTATGACCTATCAACTTATACACATGACTCTGCTTCTCTCACAACCACATCACATCATGGTTGGAAGAAGTGATACAAGGACACTCTCTAGGTCTCTCTGAAGAACTTTGGAATTGATTGCATGATATAGGGGACATTGGCACAGGACCACCCAGAGCATCAAAGAAAGTGCTATGCTCTGTTGAAGAGGTTACCCATAAAGAGGGTTAGGGTTGCTCTGGAGACCCCAAAATACCAACATGTTGAGTCCTGTTGAATGAATTGGACTCAAGTCTTTTCAGCCAAAGAAAAGTAAAGTTTATCAAAAGTTTACTCGAATTAGACACAGAGTAAGTCTGTGCTAGATCATTCTGTTGCACTCTTACATAGGGAGGGAAGGTGGGATCTTATATACAGAAAGGTTGTGGAAGGAATCTAGGGGTGGCCTAGAGGAGGAGTTTGGGGAGGGTCTTCAGGAGAAGTCAGATGAGGTCAATGAGTGATTAAGGGTAGGAAGTTGCTGGAGGCTATCTGGAGACTACAGACAATGGTGGGCTAGGCCAGGTCTAGGGTGGATTGATATTTTGATAGGCTCAAGGGTGGAAAATAGATGGACAATGGAGGGATAGGCTAGTAACAAAGGTCTGAGCCCAGCCACAATGTAAGGCTTATGGCCTCATGCAAAGGCCTCATCAAATGGGATGATTTAATCAGAGCTCAAGGGGGGGCTCCCAGAGCCCATACCTCATCACTATGAGCAAAGCAGAATTGAAGCAGCTTGAAATAAATGTGAAATGTACAAATTTGGAGAATCCAGTACAAATGTTCACACGGACTGTTTGTGCCCAACCTTTGGTAGAGCCTTCTGAGCTCATATTGGTCTGATCAGTCACAGATGGACACTGTAACTAGACTCTCACATAGTGAGGTCATTTCGGTCTTCTTTGAGAGTGAAGGACAGCAACCAAGCAACAGGTTAAAAAAGCAGAGAAATTATATATGTTGAATTCTTTAAGATTTATGGAGTGTGCAAAGGACTGTGGTAAATAACGACAAAAGCAAGGCAGACACTGTCCTTAAAAAGATTGCATTCTGCTAGGGGAGTCATTCCATAGAAGAGATTGCAGCAGGTGGGCTCCATAAGTAGCCTTTTTGTTTGAGTGAGTAGAACCACTCAGTTGGATTATAGGCTAACACTAAAACCTCCAGTTAGATCAACTCAGTGGAAGCCTTTATTATATGTTCCTTGGAATCTCTGAGCCTGATTAGCATAAATACTAAGGAAGATCAAGCTTGGGGGATCCCAGAAGTAAGCAGAAGCATGGCAATTAACAAAGGGGAGGCATTCTAGAGTTACATATCCCCTTTGCAGGACTCCTCCTTCCCTGTAGTAAAAACAACTTGGAAAGGAGAGAAATAGATTTACTGGTTCTGACCTGCATAAGAGAGGTCTATACTTGAACCAGGATTTTGGCATCTTCCATTCTTTAATATACCCTTTATCTGGTCAGACACTGCCACCAGTAACACCCCAATGGGAAGGGAATTGACCCATCCTCTCTTCACCAGCACGCCTAACGCCTAATGGTCCTCATCTCTCATACCACCTAAAGTCTGGTCAGGGAGCTACATTTTTTTAATCACTTTGTGCACACAGATGAAGATAAAACCTTGACCTTTAGCCTTGAATTCTTTTCTGAGCTTCGGACTCTCATTTCTTTTTTTTTTTAATTTAATTTCTTTATTTTTAGTTTTCAACATTTATTTCCATGTTTTAAATTTTTTCCCTCCTTCCCCAAGATACAGTCTCTACATATACATTCCTACTAAATATATTTTCACATTAATCATGCTATATAGAAGAATTATAACAAATGGAAGAAGCCATAAGAAAGAAAAAACAAAGCAAAAAGAAAAAGAAAGTCTGCTTTGCTCTGCATTCAGACTCCATAGTTCTTCCTCTGGATGTGGATACCATTTTCCATCATGAGTCTGCTGGAAATGTTTTAGGTGTTAGCATTGCTGAAAAGTGCTAAGTCTATCAAAGTCAGTTATTGAAGACTGTGGCTGTTACTGTGTATAATGTTCTCCTTGTTCTGCTCACTTCATTCAGCATCAGTTCATATAAATCTTTCCAGGTTTTTCTGAAGTCCACTTGTTCATCATTTCTTATAGCACTATAGTATTCCATTACATTAATATACCACAACTTGTTCAGTCATTCCCCAACTGATGAGCATCCCCTCAACTTACATTTTTGGCCACCACAAAGATAGCTGCTATAAATATTTTTGTACACTTTTCCCATTCGTATGATCTCTTTGGGATAAAGCCTTGGAAGTGGCATTACTGAATCAAAGGGTATGCACATTTTTATAGCCCTTTGGGCATAGTTCCAGATTGCTCCCCAGAATGGTTGGGTCCACAAACAATGAATTAACACTCCAACTTTCTCACATCTTCTCCAACATTTACCATTTTCCTGTTCTGTCATGTTAGCCAATCTGATAGGTATGATGTGGTACCTGAGTTGTTTTGATTCGCATCTCTCTAATCAATAGTGATTTAGAGCATTTTTTTCATATGACTATAGATACTTTTGATTTCTTCCTCTGAAAACTTCCTATTCATATCCTTTGAAGACTTATCAACTGGGGAATGACTTGTATTCTTGCAAATTTGACTCATTTCTATCTATATATTTTAGAAATGAGACCTTTATCAGAGACACTAAATGTAAAAATTCTTTCCCAGTTTTCTGCTTCCCTCCTAATCTTGGTTGCATTGCCTTTGTTGATACAAAAAATTTTTCTACTTAATGTAATCAAAATGATCCATTTTGCATTTGAAAATGTTCTCTATCTCTTGTTTGCAGACACTCATTTCTAATAACTGTCTTTAGGATAACCCTGGAGGCAGCTATATGACTCAGTGCATAAAGGGATCTAGCTGGAGTCAGAAAGATCTGAGTTCAAATCCAACCTCAGACCCTCACTAACTGTGTCACTGTGGGAAAATCACAAACTCTGTGCCTAATCCACTGGAAAAGGAAATGATATGGGGGTGGTGCCAAGATGGTAGAACAGAAGCAGTAACTTTTCTAAGCTCCTCTGTGAATCCCATCACTAAAATTTAAAAAGTGAATCTGAATAGATTTTAGAATGACAGAATCCACTGGGAGACAGAGCATGGCAAATTCCCAGCCCAAGAAAGTGCCCACATAGGTCTGGGCAGGGGAAGCATAGAGCATGCAGGGGGCTGCACCAGCACAGAACAGAGAGCAAACTACAGCAGAGTGAGAAGGAGCCCCAGCCAGTGGACTCACCCACCCCAAGGGTGATTTGCAGCTCACCAGGTCTCACTGCAGGATGGAGGATCCTTCAGAGCTGGGAAAGATAAAGTGCAGGGCCTGCAGCAGAGACAGCAGCTTCTCCTGGAGCTACCAGCCCCCAACCTGAAACATTAAAAATCACCTGCCTGATTTTCCAGAAGCCAAGATGGCAAAGTAAACTCTAGCTGCTCCAATTCCCCCTCCCTGACCCAGAAAACCCAGAGATAAATGTCTCATCCAGAATAAAATCCTGAAATAGCAGAAATGACCTCAGGCTTAGGAGTCACTGAGAAAGGGTAAAACTGAGGCAGTAAGGAATATGAAGTGAAGAGTGGGAGGGGTCCCAGAAAGCCCCACCTCAGCTTACCAGCAAAAGCTCCCAAAGCCCAGGGTGATGGAGCCAGAAAACACTAATAACACAAGCCCCAGTGGCCCTTAGCACCACCAGGGGAATCTGTACACACTAGCGCTGCCAGCTGCCAGTGGCTGAGCCTGCATGAGCTGTATCCCAGGGGCATAGAGGCAGAAATCTGAAGTGGCCAGACCACCTCTCAACCACAGGTTACTCTGTGAGCCTCAGGGAAACTCAGGGGAAACATTGAGAATCCTGGCCTTGGCCTCAGTCTAGATACCCAGAGGCTACAGCACACAAAGCCAACAACCAGGCCCTTAGCTCCCATCCTGAGAAATCAGAAAATAGGAAATCACAATGGGAAAGAAGGAAGCTGAGAAAGAGAAAGGGAAGACAAAAAAACTGATCTGAGCTTATTATAGCAAGCAAGAACAACCAAATAAGAGGAAACACAGACTCTATGCTCACACCTGAGACCACAGAAGGAAGTATAAACTGGTCTCAGACCCAAAAAGCATTCTTAGAGGAGCTCAAGAAAAATTTTAAAAGCTAAATTAGAGAGGTAGAAGATAAATTTAAATCTACAGTGAGCAAATTGGAAAAAATCTCACTGAAGAAAATAAATCCCTAAAAAGTAAAATTTGTGAACTGGGACAGGAGGTTCAAAATCTAACTGGAGAAAACACCTCCCTAAAAAAGGACCTTCAAAAACTAACAAAAAAAATAATTCACTAAAAATTAGAATCAGTCAAATTGAAGCAAAGGACTCTGTGAGGCACCAAAAGGCAATCAAACAAAACATGAAGATTGAAAAATTAGAAGAAAGGGTAAACTATCTCACTGGAAAAACACCTGACCTAGACAACAGATCCAGGAGAGATAACCTAAGAATTATTGGTCTACCAGAAAGCCATGATGAAAAAAGCAGCCTGGACAACATCTTCCAAGAGATTGCCAAAGAAAACTATCCTGAACTCTTACAATCAGAAGGTAAAATAGTTATCGAAAGAATTCACCAGACTTCTCCAGAAAGAGATCCCAAATTGAAGACTCTAAGGAATATAGTAGCCAAATTACAGAATTACCAGGTCAAGGAGAAAAAAAGAAACAATTCAAATATCATGGAACTATAGTCAGGATTACACAGGACCTAACAGCTTCTATATTAAAAGATCAGAAGAATTGGAATTTGATATTTTGTAAGGCAAAAGAGGTAGAACTGCAACCAAGGATCAACTACCCAGCAAAAATGAGCGTGCAAGGAGATGGTCATTTAATGAAATAAGGGACTTCCAGACTTTCCTGAAGAAAAAGCAAGAAAATATGATCTCCAATTACAAGACTCAAGAAAGACATAAAAAGAAAACAAAGAAAACACATACTAACACATACACGCATGCACACAGACACACACATGCACATAACTCGGGATGCAATAATAGCAAACTATTTACATCCTTATATGAGAAGCTGATACCTGTCAATATTGAGATTTATATGATTATCATGACTTTTAAAAGGGATATACATACATAGATGGTGTGGGTACAAATGAACTAATCTTATAATTAAAAAAAACATATTAAGGGGTTTAAAGGGTTTGCAATGGGATAAAAGGAAAAGGTGAGACAGAAAAAGGTAAAGTATGCCACACAAAGAGGCATAAAAACATACTATATTAGAGGGGAAAGAGAGAGAGAGATGAACATCACATGAACATTATTCTCATTGTTTCTGGTTCAAAGAGGGATAAACATAATCAGTTAAGTTTAAGATTCTAATGTGAAAAATCACAAAAACTATTATAATAGAGGGAAAGGAGGGAGGGAGAAGAGCACTGTATGAAATTTACTCTCATTGGTTAGGGATCAAAGAGGGAATAACATACTCTGATAAGTATAAAAATCCATTGTGCCCTATAAGCAGTAGGAAGGGTAAGGGGGGGATAAAAAGTCAGGGGAAATAGAAGGGCAAGAAATAGCAGTAAGGGGGAAGGGTAGGAAAAAGGGGGGTCACAGGGAAGGAATAATGAGGGAGATAGTGGTCAAAAGGAAAACCCTTAAGTGGGGAAGGGAGAAAGAAGAAACAAAAACATAAACAGGGGAGGGAATAGGATGGAGGGAAAGAGACAGATAGTAATCACAACTGTGAACGTGAATGTGATGAGCTCTCCCATAAAACAGAGGTGGATAACAGAATGGATTAAAAACCATAATCCTACAATATGCTGTCTACAAGAAACACATTTGAAACAAGGAGATACACACAGGATAAAGGTAAAAGGCTGTAGTAGAATATATTATGATTCAGCTAAAGTAAAAAAAAAGCAGGGGTAGCAATCTTATCTCAGATGAAGCAATAGAAAAATAGATCTAATTAAAAGAGATAAGGAAGGAAATTATATCCTGCTAAAAGGCACCATCAAGAATGAAGCAATATCATAACTTAATATAAATGCACCAAGTGGTATAACATCCAAATTCCTAAAGGAGAAGTTAAGGGAATTAAAGGAAGAAATAGATAGCAAAACGATACTAGTGGGGGATCTTAATCTCCCCTTCTCTAAACTTGATAAATCTAACCTCAAAATAAACAAGAAAGAAGTTAAGGAGGTGAATAGAATTTTTTTTAATTATAGATATGATAGATCTCTGGAGAAAACTGAATGGGGTTAAAAAGGAATATACCTTCTTCTCAGCAGTACATGGCACATACACAAAAATCAACCATGTACTAGGGCAAAAAACCTCACAATTCAGTGCAGAAAGGCAGAAATATTAAATGCATCATTCTCAGATCATGATGCAATAAAAACCATATGCAATAAAGGGCCATGGAAATATAGACTAAAAACTAATTGGAAGCTAAACAATTTAATCCTAAAGAATGAGTGGGTCAAACAAGAAATTATAGAAACAGTCAGTAACTTCATTCAAGAGAATGAGAATAATGAGATAACATACCAAAATTTAGGGGTTGCAGCAAAGGCAGTTCTTAGGAGAAATTTTACATCCCTGAGTGCATACATGAATACATTAGAGAAAATGAAGGACAATGAATTGGGCATTCAATTGAAATAGTCAGAAAAAGAACAAATTGAAAATCCCCAATTAAATACTAAATTAGAAATAATGAAAACCAAAGGAGAGATTAATAAAATTGAAATTGAGAAAACTATTGAATTAATAAATAAATTTAAGAGCTGGTTTTATGAAAAAAACAATAAAATTTATATTCCCTTAGTCAATATGATAAAAAGAAAGAAGAAAACCAAATTATGAGTATCAAAAATGAAAAGGGTGAATCTACCTCCAATGAAGAGGAAATTAAAATGATAATTTGGAATTATTTTGCCCAATTGCATGCACATAAATTTGACAATCTTAGTGAAATGGATTAATATTTACAAAAATGTAAATTGCCCAGATTAACTGAAGAAGTAAATTACTTAAATAACCCCATCTCAGAAAAAGAAATCCAATAAATCTCCAGGGACAGATGGATTTACTAATGAATTCTATCAAACATTTAAAGAACAAGTAAATTCCAATACTCTACAAACTATTTGGGAAAATTAGTGAAGAAAGATTCCTAACAAATTTTTTATGACACAAATATGCTACTGATACCAAATAAGGAAGAGATAAAGTGGAGAAAGAAAATTATAAATCAATTTCCCTCATGAATATAGGTGCAAAAATGTTAAATAAAATATTACCAAAAAGACTACAGCAACTTATCACAAGAATGATATACTTTAATCAGGTAGAATTTTTTCCAGGAATGAAAGGATTGTTTAATATTAGGAAAACCATCATTATAATAGATTATATCAACAATAAAACTAGCAAAAACCACATGATTATCTCAATAGATGCAGAAAAGGCTTTTGACAAAGTACAGCATCCATTCCTATTAAAAACACTAGAAAGTATAGAAATAAATGCAGTCTTCCTTAAAATAATACATAGCATCTATTTAAAGCCATCAGCAAGTATTGTATGTACTGGGGATAAGCTAGAAGCATTTCCAAGAAGATCAGGGGTGAAACAAGGTTGTCCACTATCACCCCTCTTATTCAATCTGGTACTAGAAATGATAGCAGTAGCAATTACAAAAGAAAAACAAATCAAAGAAATCAAATTAGGTAAAGAAGAGACCAAGCTATCACTCTTTGTAGATGATATGATGATATACTTAGAGAATCCTAAAGAATAAAGTAAAAAAACTACTTGAGACAATAAATTTGGCAAAGTTGCAGGATATAAAATAAACCCACATAAATCCTCAGCATTCCTGTATATTTCTAATGAAATCCATCAGCAAGAGGTAGAAAGAGAAATCCAATTTAAAGTTACTATAGACATTATAAAATATTTGGGAACCTACCTGCCAAAACAAATCCAGGACCTATATGAAAACAAATACATAACATTTTTCACACAAATAAAGTCAGATCTAACTAATTGGAAAAACATCAATTGCTTATGGCTAGGTTGAGCTATTATAATAAAAATGACAATTTTAACGATATTAAATTACATATTTTGTGCCATACCAATCAATTTACCAAAAAACTACTTCATAGAGCTAGAAAAAAATAGTAACAAAATTCATTTGGAAGAACAAAAGGTCCAGAATATCAAGGGAATTAATAAAAAATAAATGCTAGGAAAAGTGGCCTACCCATATACCAGATTTTAATTTGTATTATAAAGCAGCAGGCATCAAAACTATTTGGTATTTGCTGAGGAATAGAGTGGTGGATCAATGGAATAGATTGAGAACATGAGACTCAGCAGTCAATGACTATAGTAATCTACTGTTTGATAAACCCAAAGACCCCAGTTTTGTGGATAAGAACTCACCATTTGACAACAACTGCTGGGAAAACTAGAATATAGTATGGCAGAAACTGGGCATAGACCATTATCTACCACTGTATACCAAAATCAAGTCTAAATGGGTGCATGATCTAGGTATAAAGGCTGATACTGTATGCAATCTGGGAAAGCAAAGAATAATTTACCTATCAGATTTATGGAGAGGGAAAGACTTTATGACCAAACAAGACATAGAGAGCATTATAAAATGGAAAATGGATGATTTTGATTGTATTAAATTGAAAAGCTTATGTACAAACAAAGCCAATGTAACCAAAATTAAGAGGAAGTGGAAAATTAGGAAAGAATTTTTACAACCAATGACTCTGATAAAGCCCTCATTTCTAAAATATTCAGAGAATTGAATCAAATCTATAAGAGTACAAGTAATTCCCCAATTGCTAAATGGTAAAAGGATATGAGCAGGTCATTTTCAGAGGAAGAAATTAAAGATATCTATATGCACATGAAAAAATGCTCTAAATCACTTTTGATTAGAGAAATTCAAACCAAAACAACTCTGAGGTACTACATCTCACCAGTCAGATTGGCTAAGATGACAAAACAGGAAAATGACAAATGCTGGAGAGGATGTGGAAAAATTGGAACATTAATGCATTGCTGTAGGAATTGTGAACTGATTCAACCATTCTAGAGAGCAATCTGGAGCTATGCCCAAAGGGCTATAAATAATTTCATACCCTTTGACCCAGCAATGCCACTTCTAGGGTTGTATCCCAAAGACATCATAGAACTGGGAGGAAGACCCATATAGCAGATCTTTTTGTGGTGGCAAAGAATTGGAAATTAAGGGGATGCCCATCACTTGAGGAATGGCTAAACAAGTTGTGGTATATGAATATCATGAAATACTATTGTGCTATAAGACACAAGGAACAGACAGACTTCATATTTACCTTGAGAGGCTTATGAAAACTGATGCTGAGTGAGAAGAGCAGAAGCAGGAGAAATTTGTACACAATTGTAGACACAACATATGTGTGACCACCAACTTTGATAGACTGGACTCTTCTCAGCAATGCAGTGTTATAAGACAACTCCAAAGGACTCATGATGGAGAGAGATGTTTACATTCAGAGAAAAAACTAGAAAGAACAGAGTTTGAATGCAGATTGAACCAAACTACCTGCTCTCTTTCTTGTTTAGTTTTGTTTCTTTCCCATTGTTCATTCCATCTGATACAATCCTTCTATATAACCTGACTAATGTCTAATGTGAAAGTATTTGCAGATCCTATACTTGATTGTATGCTGCCATGGGGGGGGGGGGAGAGAAAATTTGAAACACGAGGAATTGTGGAACTGAATCTAGTAAACTAAAAGTAAACAAATTAATAAAGACATATTGCCTCAAGGCTGTAGGTTCCACACCCCTGGGATAACCCCCATCTCCATATCTTCCTGGCACCTCAAATTGAACAAGCCCCAAACTGAGATCCATGGAATATTTATAGCTGAAAGAGACCACACACACACACACACACACACACACACACACTCGCACACACACACACTCGCACACACACACACACATACATTTACATAGTATATACAACTATGTGTATGTGTGTGTATACCTATGGATATAGACATAGATATATAAATATAGAGAGACATATACACAGATTTAGATATATTCTGAACCTCTCATTTTATAGATAAGGAAACTGAGGCACAAAGGGGTTAAGAGGTTTGCCCAAGTAATAGAATTTGGATAAGACACCCAAATTTTCTGACTCCAAATCTTGTGTTCTGGCCATGATTTTCACTCCAGAGTTCTTTTAGGTTTTATCATTTCTGTCTATGGCACCAACATTCAATCTCTCCAGTGTTCATACATTAGGAATCATTTTGACACTTCCCTCTCCTTCCTCCCTCCTCCCTCCTACCTACTCACCTGTTGGGTCTTACCCACTCCACTTCAATCAACAAATCAATTCATCAAAAACATTTAGTAACACTCCACATACCACACATTCCTCAACACTTGTTACCTCTGTGACATTAGGCAGGTCTCTTTCCCTCACTTTCTTCTGTAAAATGGATGTTGAAGTAAATCATCTCTAAGATCCTTCCACCATTAAGCATCCTATAGTTTTTTGGTCATGCCATATCTCGATTCAAAAGAGTTCTGTGGCTCCCTACTGCTCATCAAATAAAGTTCAGACTAATGTGTCTGGTGTCCAAGACCTTGAACAATATGGTACAATCTTATTTTTCCAAGTTTATTTCATTTTCTTCTCTACACTTCAACCAGTCTGGAAAACTCTCTTCCCACTCTCATTCCAAATATGCCATACTTTCCCATCTCTTTGCAGTAGTTCACAGTATGCTACCAATGTCTTTTCCTCATCTATAGAATGTCTATTCCTGCTTTAAGTCCCAAGTCAATTAAGAGCAGGATGCTGCCTTTTACCTGTCCCACTTTAAATCAACCTTCCTTCCAAGGTCACCCAGGTAACAAATGACAGAGGGGGGATTTTAACCCTCTAAGTATGAATCTTTAGACCACTAGTTAGAAAGTCAGATTTTACAAGCTCTTCTGATTTACTTTCAGACTTTATAAACTCCAGGCACTTCTTACATGACTAGACCTACAATACAAGGCTGTTTCCTCTGCATACCTGACTTCCATGGAATTCATCCTTTTTCCCCTAGATCTAAGTGACCTCTCAAAGCCCTCCTGCCTATCTGGTGTTCTAGTTAGGGATTCTCCTGAAGAATCATTTGTTTCCAAACATGCTGGGACATGAAAACTGTCAGAAAAAATTAAAACTTGTCTAGTAGGCCCTTCATGATCAAGCTATCATTGACTAATCCAGATTTGGTCCTAACATAAAACTAAAGTTTTCATCAGGAGCCCCATAAGCCTGATTTTTCACATGAGCTGAAAGAGGTCAAGTAACTGGGCAGGGTCCCATAGCCAGTAGATGCCATCTAGCTAACTCTGAGTAGCTACTACAGTAAACTGCTACTTCATTGTACCTCTATGGACTTTGCCTCAATGATGAAGGGGGCATTTTGTCCTCATGGACCATGTGGTCCACATAGAAATCTTATAACCTGGCCTACAGTCCCAATACCACGTTTTATTGGTCAAAAAGTAGACATTTGTTCTTCTAAACTACTGCGTTCTTGGTGAACTAAATTTAGAAACTAAAAATACTCTTCCAAGAATGTTGTGGCCTTTCTCCCAAAGAACTCAGAAGCAAAATTGTAGCTATTTCCCAGAGGGAATAAAGGATGGACTCAGTGAATTCCTTGGGAATTCATTTCAGCAGCCAAATAAGCAATCATTTCTTAATTACTTATTATGTGCAAGCTATTGTGCTGATCACTAGTGTTTTGGACCAAGTCTAACTCAGGCCAGTCCAGTACCTTAGGTTCAAGATTAGAACACAGTGAATTTCTTGTATACCAAAAAAATGCCATAAAAACAACTTTTCTTGGAATGAAGTTCAAAGGCCACAATTACTGTTTAATAATCAAAATAAGACTTTTGTGGTGGCCAAGAACTGAAAATTGAAGGGATACCTATCAATTGGGGAATGGCTGAACAAGTTGTGGTATATGAATGTAAATGGGATACTATTGTGTTATAAGAAATGATGAACAAGCAGACTTCAGAAAAACCTGGAAAGACTTATATGAACTGATACTGAGTGAAGTGAGAAGAACCAAGGGAACATTGTACACAGTTAACAGCCACAGTATGCAAGGGATGACTTTGATAGACTTATCCCTTCTCATCAATGCAAGGTCCTAAAACAATTCCAAAGGATTCATGATGCCATCCATATACAGAGAAAGAACTATGGAGTCTGAATGCAGAGTGAAGCAGACTATTTTCTTTTTGCTTTTTTTCTTTCTCACATTTCCTCCCATTCATTGTAATTCTTCTATATAACATGACTAATGTGAAAATATTTTTAATAAGAAGATATGTGTAGAGGCTATATCAGATTGCATGCCATCTTTGGGATGGAGGAGGGAAAGAAGGGGAGAAAATTTAAAACTTATGGAAGTGAATGTTGAAAACTAAAAATAAATAAATTAACTTTTAAAATGAAATATATTTAAAAAAATAAAAATGATTTTCACTTGCATTCCCCTCTCCCCCAAAAAAGATAATCAAAATAAGATGCTACTCCCTTCTGCTTCATGTCAGAAGAGTGTCCTAACCAGGTGGAGAAATTCATCTAAATATCCAGAACACTGGTTCCCCTTGGTTCAGCATTTTGTGTCTTGGAAAGTTAGGAAGCCAGACTAATGATTCAACCCCTATTCCTGGAATCAACCCAAAATCAAGGAAGATCACCCTCTACTCTTAAAGCAAAACCAGCCTACATAAAAGAGGTACCCTTCTTACCACAACTAGAGACACAAAGACAAAAAAACAAAGACCGTTTGCCCTCAAGGACCTTTCATTCTGCTGAAGGAGGAAACATATACATATTTAAAGTGAAATCAGGGAGAGAGCCCAACCAACTGGTAATATGGGGAAGTACCTAAACATGGCCTCAAAGGGTGGAAGTGAGTTGCATTCCAGACATGGGGAATGGCTTATACAAATGCACAGAAGTGACAGATGGAATATTTAACATACAGAAGTGCTAGTCATCTAGTCTGTCTGGAATGTAGAAGGGGTATAGAGAATCAATGTGCAATAAGTCTGCAAACAGAGGTTGGAGCCATATTGCAAAGAGTTTTAAATGCCAACTAAAATTTGCATTTTATCTAGAGGCAAGAGGGAACCTCCATAACACTCCCTCATCTTTCTCCTTTTCTCCACTAACACAGTTCTTTAAATGAGAACAAGCTCCTAGAAAAAATTGGGGGAAATGGAATCAAAATCCCAGGGTTATGGACAAAGACATGGACCACTCTTTCCTTAAAGAATAGAGCAAAGGATGAGTGGGCAAGTGAAGATATAGAGTGGTTCTAAAGAATGAATGAGAAAATTATAACTGATACACGTTACATGTTTAGAGTTTATGAAGCATTTTTCCTACATGAGATCATTTGAGCCTCATAATAACTCTTTCAGGTAGGTGGTACAGTTATTTTTCATTTTACAAATGAGGAAACTGAGACTTAGAGAGACTATTCAACCTACCTGAAATCACACTGCTGGTCAGTTCAGAAACAAGATACAAATACAGTTCTATCAAGACTCCAGGTCCTTACCATGCCATTACAACATGTGCCTGTCTAAGAATAGGTTTAAGAAGTATGAGGCAGAAGGAAAGAAAGGATACCATGAGAAGAAAAGGGGATGTTAAGAATTTAAGGTTTTGGAGGTAGAATAGTTTTACATGATGGTGAAATCCATGTCACGTTCATCCTTGTGGATTTATTCAAAAGCATGCCATAGTGAAAGAAACCAATCACTCAACAAGCATTTAGTGACTAAAGACAACAGGGAAACAGCCCCTCCCCTCAAAGAGCTTACATTCTACTATATCACTTGTCTGGAGAAACATGTTGCTGGACTCCCCTATCCTTCTCCATCAAAAATCTTGAGATGGAAGATAGTGGAGAGAAGGCAGGAAATTCCTGAGCTCTCCCCAATTTCCCTCAAAACAACTTTAAATCATGCTTCTGAAGCAAAATAACTGTCAAAAGGATGGAGCAAAACAATCTTCTAGCACAAGATAACTTAGGACTACAGGAAAGGTTCATCTCACTTAGTTAAAAGGGGAATGCAGACCATCACAGGTGATATCTAAGCAAGCCAGTGGGAGGCCTCTAACTCCAGCACAGATCAGCAACTGCGGCCTTGAAGTATTGGCTCAGTAGGCCAATGGTGAGGCCTTCAGCCCTGATGCAGCAGGATAGCGGGCAAGCCTGGCAGGCCCAGAGGCCCCAGACACAATCACATAGATTAGGCTGAGTGATCTCAGCTCAGCTAGGAGCCAGCAGTCCTAGGGGTCCAGCACAGAAAGCCAGTGACTACACCCTTCCCAGCTTCCCAGATCAAAAACCTTGGGACACTGTCCCCCATACTCCAGAAGCAAAACTAAATTTTAAAAGTCACAAAATAGGCTGGAAAAGTTAACAAAAAACAAAGCTTTGATCATAGAAATCTATTATGATGACAAAAAGATCAAAATGCAAATTCAGGAGAGGATAAAAATATCAAAACACATATGAAGGCTCAAAGAGAAACATGATTTGGTCTCAGATCCAAAAAGTTCTCCTAGAAGAGCTCAAGAAAGATTTCTAAAATCAAATAAGAAAGAGAGAAGAAAAATTGGGAAAAGAAATGGAGTTATGCAACTGAATCATGAAAAAAAGAGTCAACAGCTTAGAAAAGGAAAACAACTCTATAAAAAGAAGAATTGGCCAAATGGAAAAGGAGATACAAAAGACAACTGAAGAAAATAATTCCTTAAAAATGATAATTAGGCAAGTAGAAGCCAATGATGCTGTGATACATCAAGAATCAGACAAAAAAATTTGAAAATCAAAAAAAAAAGAAAATGTAAAATATCTCATTGGAAAAACAACTGACCTGAAAATAGATCCAGGAGAGAGAATTTAAGAATTATTGGACTACCTAAACTCCTTAATCAAAAAAAAAAAAAAGATCCTGGACAGCATCTTTCTTTTTTATTTTTTTTTAAAGCAATAGGGGTTAAGTAACTTGCTCAAGGTTACACGGCCAGTTATTTCTGGGTGTGGTGCTGAGTATCTGAGCCCAGATTTGATCCAGGTCATCCCGACACTGGAGCTGTGCTATTACTCACTGAGCCACCTGGCCACCCCTAAGCAATTGGGGTTAAGTAACTTGGTCAAGCTTACACGGCCAGGTGTTTCTGGGTGGGTGCTAAGTGTCTGAGCCCGGGATTCGATCTCCAGGTCTTCTCAACACTGGAGCCGGTGCTCTTACCCGCTGTGCTGCCTGGCCGCCCCTGGACAGCATCTTTCAAGAAATTATCAAAGAAAACTGCCCTACTTTCCTAGAACCAGAGGGTAAAATGGTCATGGAAAGAGTCCAACAATCACCTCCTGAAAGAGATCCCAAAATGAAAGCTCCTGGAAATATTGTAGCCAAATTACAAAATTCTTACATCAAGGATAAAATACTGCAATCATCCAAAAGGAAACAAATTAAATATCAAGAAGTCATAGTCAGGATTACATAAAATTTAGCATCTTCTACATTAAAGGATTGAAGGTCTTGGAATATGACATTCCAGAAGGCAAAGGGGTTTGTATTATAACCAAGAATCAATTACCCAACAAAAACTAAGCATAATCTTTCTGGGGTGAAATGGACATTCAGTAAAGTCGAGACTTTCCAACATTCCTAATGAAAAGACCAAAGCTGAGCAGAAAATTCGTTTTTCAAATACAAGACTCAAGAAAAGCATAAAAAGAGAAAGAAAAATGAGAAAGAAAACATGTGCCTGTCACTCTATCCCCTGTACCACCTAACTGTTCTGTCTGACTCTGAATTTAATATTTCTTGCACAGCACCACAGAAACCTCTAGTCCTGTGTAATACTTTTCTATTTCATTCTATTATTCATGCCTCTCCACTATAATCATCACAAAGAGCTAGAGCAATGATGTTAATGATGGTGATGGTCATGCCTCTTCTCTCCTTAATAGTAATGGTAGGACCTCCAGCAGATTTAATCACAACACAAAGACCTGGTCCTGAGTAACTGGACTTGTCCAATAATGACTGGAATTTTGTCCCGTAATCCCAAATTTAGAGAAACAACATTACCAACTATTTAGCAAGCATAATTAGCTAAAATTACAAGGTACCAAATGGCAAGCTGGAATAAACTTCTCCTCTTCTCTTCTTCATCCCATCTCATTTCTTCCCTCCCCAAAGAATTAATTGTATAAGTCATGCTTAATTACACCACACAAGTTGCCCTGAATATAGTTTTTAGTACTTGTTTTGATTCATAGACATTCCTAGTTATGAGTCTGCCAACAACACAAAGAATACAAGATTACAAAGAAATAGAAACATGGGGAAAATCCCCTGAAAACACCAAACCCCATTCCTTTCCCCACCCTACCCCTGGACCTTCACTAGGGCAGAAGATCCAAAATCATTTTCCTTGACTTTCTTGTTCTTCATCCAGTTATCAAAATCACTTCTGCAGTGACAGTATAAGAACTACTTTAGAACACCAGTTCTGAGATTCCAGATCCCACTATCCTTTTTTTTGCTCTATTTCCTGCAGACAGCTAGAAAGTGGGAGATCAGTTAGGGCCATTGCTCAGACAATAGGCTAAAGTTACTGCCTTCCTGCCTCTTCAGCTCAACTACCTCCTTCTCAGAGAATGATATATATTTGAGGATAAAAGTAAATTAACTATGGTTTCACCTCCTATTTGCCAGAATCAAAGAATGCAGAGATGAAAGAGACCTCAACAGCCATTTATCACAACATATACCCACAGGAAAAATATCATGCTAGCCTATACCTAATGCTAACAAACCTGCCAAATTGTAGGATACTTTCTGAATCATTTGCCCAAAGTTTTCTCTCATTTTGGAAAGGAAGGATTGAAGCATACTTTCTCTAGGATCACAAGCAAATGAGTAGCAGTCAAAAGAAGTAAATTCATGTATGTGTATAGAATGCAATTGTAGCCATCAATGGTCCTGCCTGGAGAGTCCATGGAAGATTAGTTTGAGAGACACCCACTCAACTTGGCCCATGTTTCCAATGTATCTTTATGATAACAAGTGGGAAATTCAGGATTTTCCATTACATATACTTCTCTGAATATATATGTTCAATAAATCCTCTTCCTCTTTAACAGCCTGCTATAAAAATGAGTAGGAACAAATTGAACTCAGCGGATCCAATCTTGTACACATAAGAGGAAATCCTTCCATGGAATGTCCCTTGGTACCTCTAAACATTTTTTTTGTTTCCTTAGAGAACATTCCCTCCTAAATGTCCCCATACCTGCTGTCATAAATTTTCTGTTACCAGATGTAGCTGAATAGCTCAGTAGAGGTACAGGAACATTCTTGGCAAAGGGTAACTCTGGGAATTTTAAACCAAGCTGACTTTCTTCTTACAATTCCATAGGATAGTGTTAAAGCTACAAATAACCTTGGAGATGGTTAAATGCTACTTTTTCATTTTACAGATGAGGAACCTAAGTCTGAGAGAGGTCAAGTAACTTACCTAGGCTCACATAACCAGTGTCTAAGGCTGTATTTGAGCTTACGTCCTCCTGACTCTGAGCCCTTCCACCATATTCCCTACCTGCCTCCTTAAATTTGAAATCACTTGGGCAACTATTGTGTTACCACTAGAGTTCATAATTGACTGGAATTGACATCTAACAAATTCCAACAGCTCAATTTGACAAACACTTATTAAGTGCCTACTGGATACAGGGCACTTTGCTACAAATACAAAGAAAAAGGTATTCTATTTATCCCAACACTATGTATGTAGTAGGTGCTCAATAATTGCTTTTAAATAGAATAAAATAGATTTAAAATTGGCCCTACCCTGAAGGAGCTTACATGTACTGGAGAAATACAACATGTTGACAGTTAAGTAAATGCACGGAATTAAGCATTTGGGGTGTCGATAGGAAAGGCTTCATAGGAAAAATGCTACCCAAGCTGGGCCTTGGAGTAAGAATGCTAAGTAGGAAGGATGAGTATGGAAAACATTCCAAGCACAAGAGAAGAAGATTAAGCAAAAGAACAGAAATAGGAGACGGTACATTAAGTTTGAAAAATGAAAGAGACCAATCTTACTGAAACAAAAAGGACAGGGATCCAAGACATTTCTAAAGTTTATTTATATTAGTACTGAGAACATTGATGCATGGAATTAGAGCTGGATAGGATTTCATCTAGTATCCCCTTTATTTTATAGCTAAAGAAACAGAAAAATTAAGTTATTTGCCCAATGCAACACAGCAAGACAGTGATAAAGCTTTTGGGCAAATGAATTCAAATCTCCTGACTCCCATTTAGACTAATTCCACACCAAACTGTGCATGTTAAGATATTCTGTAAATATAAGCTAACCAATTCAAGCTAAGGAAGAAAGGATGTTTGCCTTATCCTTTCTATCTCCCTTTTATGTGTAATCTTCCTCCATTAAAATGTTAGCTACTTGAAAGCAGGAACTGTCTTGCTTGTTTGTGTTGACATTCCCAGTGCTCATCACTGTGCCTAGCACATGGGTGCTTAATAAATCTTTGCCTAGCTATTCATCTTCCTCTGTACATCTATCTCTAGTGATATGCACGTATATATATAGTTTGTATACATATGTATGTATATACATATATGTGTATATATACACATACATCTATATATTTCTATTTATTAATATATTTCTCTCAATATTTTTTCTATCAATATCTATCTTTCTATCAATATCTTTCTGTCTATATCTCTCTTTCTTTCTATGTATATTTATCAATATCTATACTGAATTCCTGATATGAGAGTCAGTTTCTATTTGACTAAAATAAGAGTAACTATTTTCACTTGAATTTGGCCTGGCTTCAATATTTTTTACTTCTCTTCTTTTGATACCACTGCTCCCCTGCCAATTTCTCATAATTCATCTTGAAGCCTGGGACAACTCAAAGTGCCTGATAGCCAATATTAGCTTCAGAGCGTGAGAGAGTAAGTTGGAGAGGATGGGTTAAGTCAGGGAAGGGGCCAAATTAGGTTTGGATCAAATGCCTTTTTTGGCTTCTCAGGGGAGAGTAAGGGGGAGAACATGAAATTAGGGGCAGGTTTGGTTTTTGGAGAGAGAGAGAGAGAGAGAGAGAGACAGAGAGAGAGAGAGAGAGAGAGAGAGAGAGAGAGAGAGAGAGAGAGAGAGAGAGAGAGAGAGAGAGAGAGAGAGAGAGAGAGAGAGAGAGAGAGAGAGAGAGAGAGAGAGAGAGAGATAGAGAGAGAGAGAGAGAGAGAGAGAGAGAGAGAGAGAGAGAGAGAGAGAGAGAGACAGAGAGATTTTGAGAGAATTCAGTCAATAATTCAATGAACTTTTCTTATTCAACTACTCTGTTCCAAGCCCTGTACTTGGTTGGGTAAACAAAGACAGAAATGAAACAACTCCTAACCTCACTGGATTTATATTCTACAATGGGATAAATGGTTGAAAAGGGAGTAGCTCCTTAAAGTAAAAAGAACATAGGATTTATGTTCAAATTCCAGTTCTTCCATTGGCTTCCAGTGACCTTGGAACTGTGACCTCCTAAAGAATCACTCAATCATCTATCTGTAAAATGTAGGCATTTTTCTGTGGTCTCTGATGTATCTTTCCATTTCTAAATCCATGATTCTATGAAGTAAATATAAAGAAATTTCAAGAGAGTTAATGTGTTAATAAATGGGGAGAGGAAGGATACTGGTAAAGGTCTCATGTGGAAAGTGGCACCCAAGATAGGCATCAAAGATAGCTGGGATTTTATGACTTGGGGGAAAGGAGAGAGTCCATTCTCAATAGAGGGGATCCCTTGAGCAAAGGATAAGAAATAGAAGATGGAAATGAGTGGCAGCCAGTTAATCAACAAGTATTTTTTAAGCACATACCATGTGCCAGGCAATGATCTAAACACCGGGAATGCAAAATTATAAGTAGAAAGAAAGATAATACCTGTCCTCAAGGAACTTCTATTCTAATGGGAGGGAACATAAAAGAAAACTGAAAATGTAGGGGGAAAGGAGGCAAAGGTATTGAGTATGGGGAAATGATCAAGGAGGTCTGGCATGAGCCTGGAGAGGAATGAAACATGACTGGCCTGGTTACTCTCATTAAATGTACTTTGTGGAGACATCCAATCAGAGGAAGTAGCTGTCAAAGGTACTTCCAGGCAGTGAATGACATAGCTGGAGTAAGGCTTCAGGATGAGAAGCTAGGCTTGAAAGAGGAAGTACCAAGTACAAGAAAGTTCATTTCCAAATGCAGTCTAGCAGATGGCCAAAGTTGCTCCCTTGTTTGTGATATCTCGGTATTGGTCCACTGTCAGGATGGGTCAAGGAAGTGGCTTAGGGTTTTGATCCTCCTGGGGCTCAGCTATCTATAATCACCTTCATGGATGCCAGTTTCCAGACCCCTTGTACTATTGGCCTTTGAAGCTCAAATGGTCATAGCCTTGTCCAATGTTCCTTTACCTAAAGCCACATAATTGACCCATCAGGACCTGAAACAATTGGAAACCTGTGTATTCATGGCTTTGTCATCTCAGTTCCAGGTAGAAGAGGGCCTGAGATTTTACTTTTAATTAAATTTTTTTAATGAACAAGCATTTATTTTCTCTCCCTCTTACCTCCCCTTCCAACTGAAAAGAAAAACAAACTTTTTTAAACAAATTTGCATAATCAAGCCAAACAAATTTTCCCATTGGTCTAGACATGTCATTCTGCACAGTCATTCAGAGTTTTCTGTCAGGTGGAGGTTCCCATTCTTCATCACCCATCCTTACCATCATAGTTGGTCAACAAGTTGATCAGTTTTTTGTCTTTCAAAATTATTAATCTTCTTTCAAATATTATTTTTATATAATTATTCTTCTGGTTCTATTCACTTCACTCTGCTGTAATTCATAAAAATATTCCCAACATGATCATTTGTTCAGCAACTGCCCTATTGATTAGTTTCTAGTTTGGGCTTTTTTTTAAAAAGATATGTGGAAGGGGCGGCCAGGTAGCACAGCGAGTAAGAGCACCGGCTCCAGTGTTGAGAAGACCTGGAGATCGAATCCCGGGCTCAGACACTTAGCACCCACCCAGAAACACCTGGCCGTGTAACCTTGAGCAAGTTACTTAACCCCAATTGCTTAGGGGAGGCCAGGTGGCTCAGCGAGTAAGAGCACTGGCTCCAGTGTCGGGATGACCTGGATCAAATCCGGGTTCAGATACTCAGCACCACACCCAGAAATAATAACTGGCCGTGTAACCTTGAGCAAGTTACTTAACCCCGATTGCTTAAAAAAAAAAAAAAGAGATGTGGAAAATGGAAGTAATGGGAGCGAAAGAAAAGCTCAGCCTATGGAACTGTGCCCAAAGGGCTGGAAAAATGGGCATGCCCTTTGACCCAGCAATACCGCTGCTAGGGCGCTATCCCAAAGAGATCATACAAGTGGGAAAAGGACCCCCGTGGACAAAAATATCTATAGTAGCTCTCTTTGTGGCGTTCAAGAAGTGGAAATCGAGGGGGTATTCATTAATTGGGAAATGGTTAAAGAAGTGGTGGTAGGTGAATGTCATGGAATACTATTGTGCTCTAAGGAATGATGAACAGGCGTGCTTCAGAGAAACCTGGGAAGACTTATATGAACGGATGCTGAGTGAGGGGAGCAGAGTCAAGAGTACATTGTACACAGTAACAGGCACATTGTGCAAGGACAGATTTTGATAGACTTAGCCCTGCTCAGCAGCACAAGAACCTAAAACATTTCCGAAGAACACATGATGGAAAATGCCTGTCACATCCAGAGAAAGAACTATGAAGTTGGAATGTAGAACAAAGCAGACTATTTTCTTTTTGTTTTGTTTTATTTGGGGGGGGGTTCCTTTCTCATGGTTTTCCCCATTCATTATAATTCTTCTATGCAATTTGACTAATGTGAAAATGTGTTTAATAGCAATGTATGTATAAAGTCTATATCAGATTGCATGCTGTCTTGGGAAAAGAAGGGGGGAGGGAGGGCAAGAAAATTTAAAACTTGTGGAAGTGATTTTTGAAAACTAAAAATAAATAATTTAATATTTTTTTAAAAAGAAAGGAAAAGTATGACATAGTCCATTAAAAATAGGATTGGAAGCACCAATGCTGAGAAAGTGATGATGCTGGGAAACAATACCAACAGGGCTGGTTTGGGGGCTTGAGGAGAAAGAATAATCTAATTAGGGATCAAACTGCTGCTTGGTATGCCTAGGTAGTAGAATAATCACTAGCAAATCAATAAGAGGAGAGCTTTTAGCTCAGTTCTTATTTTGATTCTGCCAAGCAGAAGAGCTTTTGAACAGGAAGATTCCAAACAAAAATGTCGAATAAAGAATGAATACTCGGGATAAGGAAGGCATTATTAAGAGAACATCTAGCTGACCTGGAAAAACAGAAGTCACCCAGCCCAGGTGAACCGCATCTTCAGTTACTGAAAGGATGGGATTGCTTGCACGAGGTCAATAATATTTCGAGGGGCAGCTAAGTAGTGTAATGGATAGCACACTGGCCTTGGAGTCAGGAGGACCTGACTTCAAATCCAGCCCTCAGATACTTGACATTTACTAACTGTTTGGCCCTGGGCAAGTCACTTAACCCCATTTGCCTCAGAGAAAAAAATCATGAAGGAGAGATGTGGGTGACATTGCAGGATTTAAGGAGAAAAAAAATGGCATGGTGTTCAAGAAAATGAGGGGGGAGAGAGGTGAGCATGAAAAACATAGACCAGATCTTAATCTGAATTCCTGGGGAAATTCTAGAAAATGCAAGGAAAGAACTAGTTAGTTAACATCTAGAACAGATATTCTTGAAGCAGCTCAGTGACACTGTAGAGAGGACATTGGACTTGGAGTCAGGAAGATCTGAATTCAAATCGTACCTCAGACTAGCACTGTGTGTCCCTGTGCAACTCACTTAACCTTTGTCTGCCTCAGTTTCCTCAACTGTCAGATAGGGATAATAATAGCTCCTACCTCCCAGGGTCATTTTGGGGATGAAGTGAGATATTTGTAAAGTGCTTAGCATAGTTCTAACACATTGTAGATACTTGATAAATGTTTGTTCCCTTTCCTCCCCTTTATCACTCTGGAGTCCATGATTTTAGGGGATCTTTGAACTTGGGTTAGAAAAAAATTACACATTCCTTTCCACTAAACTCTAAATGAAATTTAACATTTTCCCTTCAAATACTTAAAAAACATTATTCTGAGACAGGGTCCATAGACTTCACCAAACTGCTAAAAGGGTCCATCACAGACACACATGTTAAGAATCTTCTATTTGGAAACAGTAAAATTGAGTCAATATGACTTCATCAGGATGCCATTAACCTCGTTTCCTTTTTTGACAAGGTGTCTAAATTAGAAGATTGGAATGCTATAAAGCATCGACTGAGATTGATTCCAACTCTGCGATTCTCTAATTCTGATTGCAATGATGAATCAACCACAATCATCTTCATCATCATCACCACCATCATCATCAACATCATCATCAGCAATATTTCTGTTGGCTTTTAAAGTTTGCAAAGTACTTTACATGTGTTATTTCAGGTTATCTTCACAATAACCCTGGGAGGTAGACTCTACCATCATTCCTATTTTACAGATGAACAAAGAGAAGCACAAAATGAGTTTTTAGAAATTGGTTAGTTACTAAGTGCTTAATAAGTACTTCTTGAATTGAAAGCATTGTTTTTTAACTGTTGACTTTATTGTAATATAAAGTCACACTCTGGTCCAAATTTTTCCTAAAGGGTCAGGTAGGTGGAGCAGGAGATGGATCTCTGAGTCTGAAGTCAAGAAGACCTGAGTTCAAATGTGACCTCAGATACTTACTAGCTGTGTGAAGCAAGTCACCTGTTTGCTTCAGTCTCCTCCTCTATAAAATGGTAATGATAATATAATTAGCATCTGGCAAATACTTGGTGTCATATAAGTGTTTATTATTATCATCAGGCCTACAGTTCTCAACAAATAGAGCATACTGTATTTGGACCTGTGATGCAAGGTCCATTCAGTCTGTTATGGTACATACCGGGTCTCCATTGGCTCCTTGCATAGCAAGCACCCAGCAATATTAGTCATTTCCTTTTGATAAGTGTTCCAGCCTGGCCTAGGGCATTTAATCCATTTTAGATGCAACCCTGGGGACTTTTTTATTACTATCAGACTGCTGTGGTTTCCAGGGCATTCTGGGCCAACAGTGGACTGTGGGAAAAAATCCCCCCCCCCAAAAAAAAGAAATTTTGGTTTTCATTATCAATTCATATTGTGTTTTAAATTTTTCTAAGAAGCTATCATTCAATTTTGTGGTAAATGGTTTGGGCTGAGAAGAAGCTGTGGTTTTCTTATTTTCCAAAGAGAGAGAATAGAAACCACAACAGTTCTAATATAAAAAAGAGAGGAGGCAATTTTTCAACATGCCAAAAAATTTTGCTTGTCATCAGTTAAAGTAAGTGAAACCCTACTTCTTTGGAGAAAGAAGAATTATGGTGTTTTTGATGAAAATTAATATAATGTACTTTGCAACCAAGTGTTTTTGTAAAGAAAAAATAGTTCATTAAATTAAATACTGTGGGCTGGCTGGGAACTGTGTGCTATCTTTATAAATGCATTTAAAATTAAAAGGAACCAAAAATTCATTTCTATCCTTCCCATGGAATGTAACCCAGTTTTGAAACAGCTTATTTGGTTTCCTCAATAAAATGTAGTTAATAGCCAGACTTGTCAGTCTGCACAAAGCTAAAATGTTGATTTTGTCAGCAGTCATTGATTACGCACCTACTATGTTCCAGGCATTATAATAAGCAAAATAAAAGCTGTTGCTTTCAACACAAGCTCAGTCTAAATTGATATATATTGATTTCAAGCCAATAAGAAGGTTTATTAAACAAAATGCCTACCAACTCCTAAGTTTTCAATCAAGAGGATTCATTAGCAAGCTTCTGTTCTTCCAGCTATACTCAACACTTCTGCTCCTATGGCTTTGGGTGTTTTTCAGTTCTTCGGTCATTTTTGGCTCTTCGTGACCTTTGTTGTTGTTCAGTCATGTCTGACTCTTCATGGCTCCATGGACCGTAGAACAGCAGACCCTTCTGTCTTCTGTTATCTCACGAAATCTATCCAAGCTTATGTTCTACTGTCCATGGGGTTTTCTTGGCAAAGATACTAGAATGGTTTGCCATTTCCTTCTCCAGTGGATCACCTTTTGTCAGAACTCTCCATTATGACCTATCCATCTTGGGTGACCCTACATGGTATCGCTCACAGTTTCACTGAACTACACAAGCCCCTCTACCATAACAAGGCAGTAAATCTAGGGGGGGGGGGGGGGGCCTATAACAGAAATGAGAAAAGTTTGAAATTCTGATCCAAGGGTAGAGGTGGTTTATTCTCTGATCCATTTTCATATTATCTTCTGGGTATGGCTGAGCAGTCTTGCTAGCTCTCTCTAATATTTTAGTCTCTAAACCATACTTTCCTAGACTTATGTGGTACCTAGCAGTACCTCTCTGTCTTGACTGATATCTCTGAACCTGACACAAATCACAAAATTTTAGAGCTGAAAGGACCTCAGAGGCCCAGGAAAACCCAGAGTCAAACCCATACCTGGAAAAAGGAGGGTGAAAGGATCTCCTCTTCATCATACCTAACCACTGCTCATCCAGTGTTTGATTAAAGACCTAAGTGAAAGAGAAACCCACTCCCTCCCAAGGCATTTCACCATTTTGGGATAGCTTTGCTTCTTCCAACATTTCTCTTTACTTCAACCCTAAACCACCCTCTTTGTAACATCCTCCATGGCAGAGGGGATAAGAAGAACAAAAAGATCCGCCCTCTGGAGCCAAACAGAATATGGCTAAACTTCTTCTACAAGACAACCCTTCAAATAATTGAAGATGTATTGACTTATTGGACTTTTGATATCAGGATGCTCTTCTCTAACTGATTTAATTAGCCTCTACCTCTTGATTTACTGTACCTGAAGTGTCTATCAGACAAATGCATTTTGCTTAGCTGGATGTCCAGCATTGTTTCCTTCTGTCCACCTGAGAAACACTATCACCTCCAAACAAATGGAATACATTGATCCACTATTGACAAACCCAAAATAGAGTTAGGAAAGTATAAAGAAAGAGACAAATTCCAGGCTCATTTCCAAGAGAAGATAACTCCCCAAAATGATTAGCATCTCTTATGCAATAGCTAACACTGATTGGAGGCTTGGGGTCATTGTATTACTTACATAAGTAGAAGGCTCTCTCTTATACTTGTTACATTATCATCTTCATTGTATGGACAATTTTTATAATTCTTTGAGGTTCACAAAGCTCTTTACATGTATTAATTCACTTAACCCTTACTCATTTCCCATGACCTAATCTTCCACCCTACTTCAGCTATAAGAGAGACTCATACCCTAGACCTTACCATCACTCACAAATATTTTATGTCTATGTTTATGAACACTGACATTCTTTTACCCAATCATAGTCTTTTGTCCTTGTACCTTGCCTCTTCTTTACCACCCCTAATGCTGTTCTTCATCTTTGCCACACCTCCAATAATCCCAACTCCACATTTCCTGCCCAGGCCATAACCCTTGAACTGGCATTATTTCCTCTCTTCCCCCTCTTCATCCCTTGATGACCCAGATCAATACTACGCTATCCCCTTTTCTTGAGCCTTTTACCCTTTATCCTATCAGAGATCTTGTCATGCCAAGCCCCAGCTTTGGGTTACTGCCATTATCTACTGTGTTAGCTTCTATTCATGTTCTACTGAATAAAGCTAGAGAAAATCATGAAACAGTGCTAGCAGACTCTGCTGAAAACTGACATGACATAATCTCAACTGGGCCCTCACTGCCTCAAGGCAATCCTACTATACATCATTTATCAATTCACTAACTCATTTTTAGGTAGTCCAATAATTTTTAAATTATCTCTCCTGGATCTATTTTCCAGATCAGTGGTTTTTCCACTGAGATATTACACATTGCGTTCTATTTTTTCATTTGTTTGGATCTGTTTTATAGTATCTTGATTTCTCATAAAATCATTAGCTTCCATTTCCTCGAATTTAATTTTAAAGGAATTATTATCTTCAGCGACTTTTTAAAATTCCCTTTCCATCTGGCCAATTTGGCTTTCTAAGGCATTCTTCTCCTCATTGGCTTTTTGGGCCTCTTTTTGCCATTTGATTTAGTCTATTTTTTAAGGTGTTATTTTCTTCGGTCAGGCTGTTGACTTGTTTTTCATGATTATTTTGCATCATTCTCATTTCTCTTCCCATATTTTCCTCTACTTCTATTACTTGGTTTTCAAAATCCTTGAGCTCCTCCATGGCCTGTGACCAATTCATATTTTTCTTGGAAGCTTTTGATGCAGGAGTTTTAACTTTGTTGACTTCTTCTGGTTCCATGTTTTGATCTTCTTCGTCCCCAAAAAAGGATTCTATAGTCTGATTATACTTCCTCTGCTTGCTCATCTTGCCAGCCAGTTACTTGACTTTTGAACTCTTTGTCATGGTAGAACTCTGCTTCCAGAGTGGAGAGAGCTGTGTCCCAGATTGCTGGGGATTTTGCAGTTGTCAGAGCTATGAGGAGGGCGCCCTCTCTACAGCCACCACAAGCTCTGGGACATTAGTGTTCCTCACCCCAGGACCACCACCCAAGACTTCAACTGAAATCCAAGCAGGCCAAAGCAAGAGCAATTACCCTCTAAATAGTTGCTTGGTTCACCTATGATCTGCAGGTGAGGATCTCTAGAGGCAGCCACGTGGCAGCCACCACACCTCTGCCACCTCTTGCCCAAGGGGCAGGGGCTAGACCACAATCTTCTCTGGATCAACAGCATTCCCCACTGACCTTTTACTTTCTCTTTGGTGTTTATGGGTTGAGAAGTCTGGAACCCACCACAGCTTCCAGTGATTTACTCTCCTGAAGTCTGCTCTGGCTTATCGGGGCCACCTGGTTCTGGGACCACTCAGCTCATGAGGAACTGTGCTCAGCTCCGAGCTTGGTGTGATGGACCCTTCATGTCATCCTGCCAGGCTTCCTTCTGTGGGAGTGTAATGCGAATGTAAATTTTAAAGATCTTCCCTGCCCCTAGGCTAAAGTGCACCAGAAGCCTGGTGAGGGAGGCTTGTTTTTCAGTAGATACTTTTTGATTGGCCAGTGGGTCAATAAGGTTGTTACATTCTCTGAGCCAGGAGAAGGCTATATAAGCCCTGATGGTAGCTTTGTTTTGGGACTCACTTTGACAAGTGTTCTGTGATTTGATCTGAATTCTGGGAAGCCGTTGTTGAGAGTCCCCCAGCTTTGAGAAACCCAGAATGTGGAAACCCAGATGTTGACTGGGTATGGATGTAATGGTTGGACAGTTTGGAAATATGTCTACTTGATGTTTCTGTCTTGATAATTATGCCTGTATACTTTGAGGTTCAGGGTGCTGACCTTTTCTCCTGAACAAGGTAAACTATATATGTCTGACTGATTAAAGTAAGCTTGTTAACCCATTTTGAGTTGCTTTCCTTTAACAAAGCAGATCCAAGAACCTGTGGTAGCTGCAAACCCTGAGGACGCTTGGGGTGCTTGCTGCTACAAAAAATGTGATAGTAATGGCAATTAAAGATTCCCCTGTATTGGCTTGGTTTTCAAATTGATTGTGTTAAAACCCAGAGCTTGTTAATCCCACCTGTGGGATGGACTTGTTGATGTGAAAAGAAAGTCCTGAACTGGGAGGAGCTGGTGATGTAGATTTGGAGAGACAAGAGAGAGGTGGAAGACCTTTTTTGGAAGCAGCACCTCGTGGAGAGGGAGGCTAAGAGAATTGCTGGTGGCCGCTTTGAATTGCCCTGGACTTTTGAGACCTGCCCCCTGAGCTGCCAAGGACTGAGGAGACATGGCTGTTTTGCTGGTACTTTGTCTGTCTGTTTTGATGTTGTTTTGCCAGATTTGTCCACTGGTGAAAGACAGTCCTGTTGTTGAAGAAGTCCTGGAACCTGGCTTTTGGCTAAGAAGTCCTTAGACTATCCTGCAGACAGAGAGTGAATACTGTCCACTGGTGAAGGACAGTGCTGTTGTTGCAGGGGTCTGGAGACTGTCCTGCAGACAGAGTGAATACTGTCCACTGGTGAAGGACAGTGCTGTTGTTGCAGGGGTCTGAGAACTGTTCTGTTGGTTCAGAAGCCCTGAGGAAGGATTTTCTTGTTGTATGTTTACAGAAATCCTGGGAGAGGGTTTTGCTAATGTTTTCAGGGGTTCTAGGACTGTTCTACAGACAGAGGATGAATTGATGAAGGGACTGGCAATGTATCTTGTGGCCTTGCTAAGCCTTGTCTCCCCAGGAACTAAGATTGCTGAGAACTTGCCTCGTGTCAAGATGAAGAAAAGACCTCCATTTGGGTATTAAGTGCTGTGTTTAAACTTGATGTAACTCTGGGGTAGATTCAATTATGATCCAGGGGTGGGGAACTTTTGACCTTTTTGTGTTCTATGGTTGAACAAATGAATGTACTTTACTTAGATTGGAAACTAATCTCCATTTGAGAAGAGGGGCTTTGTGGTGCACTAAATGAAGGTACAGCCTAGGGGTGGAGTAGTATTTAGAACAGGGACTTTGTAATTGATTGAATGATTGGAAGGTCCTGGGGTGGGGTAGTCCTTGGAGATTATTTAATCACATTTAGTAAATGCTGTATTTTGAATGATGTCATGTTTTGATCTTCTCTGTTCTTGGTTTGTCACTGAATAAAATGGAGAGCACCTATGCTGGTATTTTGAACCTGGGAAGTTGCCTTTCCTTGGTGTTACATTACAGGGAGGTTTGTTTCTCTCTGTCACTTTGAGGGTTCTGTAGCTCTAAAATTTGTTTAGAGTCATTTTTACAGGTATTGGAGGTTATTAGAGCAGGAGCTCAGCAAGTTCCTGCCTTTACTCCCCACTAACTCACTCTCTACAGAAACTATTAGAACCTTTTCATCCCTCCTCAAAGCTCCTACCATCCCCCCTCACCTTCTCAGCTAAGAATCTTGGCTCATGTTTTACAGAAAATATTAAGACCATTTGCTGAGAATTTCCAATTGATCAGTGCTTCTTAAACTTTTCCCACTCATAACCCCTCTTTGCCTGAGAAAGTTTTACACAACTCTAGGTATATAGGGATATAAAATAGGTATACAAATCAAATATTTACTGATAATAAATCATAAAGAAATTTAATTTAAAACAATTCTTTGGTATACATATGATTTTGCCATTTCTTAAAGACAAAAGTAAGTTTGCATACTAATGACATGGATGTGCTTGTTTATTTTTACATAAAGAATTAAATCTTGGCAGAATATTTGGTACCGCAGGACACAGAGCATCTTCAGCATTTTTCAGAGTTGATTGATATTTTGATTTTATAATTCTCAATGTTGAGAACACTGCTCTGCATAAGTATGTAGTATAAAATGGCAGAAGTATGTTTAGGTCAATTTCAGAAATTGTTGGAAATTCTGTCCTAATCCCAAGCCAAAATTCATTTGATGGTTTTGTGTGTACAGTAAAAATACTGCAATTCATAACATCCAATAGTCTTGGATCTGAACCAAGGTGTTTCTGGCAGCTGTTCATTGGTACTGGGTAGCATGATGGTATGCTCAGTGTAAAGTGTGCATCATGTTTTCAGAACCAAGGCTGAAGTGAAGTTGAATGATGCAACATGGGCAAGCACTGCCCGAAACACCTTGGATTCATTAGGCATTTGATTTTGGATTAATTTTTGATCATTGCACATTCAGAAAACTTTGTCCCAAATTTTTTCATGACTCCCACATTCAACTACACAATCCCATAGGGGGTCATGGTCCACAGTTTGAGAAGCACTGGTGTAGATTATAAACTCCTTGAAGGTAGAAGCTGTCTTTTGCTTCTTTTTGAATCTCAAATGTTAAGCACAGTGCCTGGCACACAGTAGGCATTTAATCAATGTTTATTGAATGAATATCCTTTTATCTACATCCCACATCACTCAGATGCCTTCTTCCAATATCTTCTATTTCACTTCTGCTTCATATCAAAAGGTAATCCTTTTTACCAAGGCAAATTTCTTTATATATACAAGTGATCCCATTCCATCCTGTCTTCTCCAACAGACTGCCCCCTCCCGTATTTCCACTCTCTCACTAATCTTCCATCTCTGTCATATCTAATGGCTGCTTCCCTGCTGCCTAGAAATCATCATGTCTCCCCACCCCATCTTCAAAAAAAAAAAAAACCCTCACTTGGTTCATCCATTGCTACTTCCTGTCATCCCAAATCCCTCTTCTTTTTCACTCCTTGAGGCCATTGACAATCAGAGACTCCATTTCTTTTCTTCTTACTCTCTTTTTAGTTCTTCACTTTGGTTTCTTACCTCCCTATTCACCTGAAGACACTCTCTCCAAAGTTACCAATTATCTCTTACCTGTAGAATCTAATAGAGTTTTCAGTGGGCATCCTTGAATTCTGTGCAATCTTCTTTACATCGCTGATCACCCCCTT